>NC_052507.1:70263770-70563770 GCF_014356525.2 Nilaparvata lugens | reverse complement strand
ACTGTCACAAGTCCCATATCTGTAAAAATTCCAGGAGCTCCGCCCCATCCATGCAGAGTTTGATTTTAGATTTTCATTTATAAGGCTTCAGATACAATTCAAACAAAAAATTTCGAGTGGAATAGATTGAGCATGGGAATCTCTACAATTAATGTTCAGTGACATTTTCACCTAAAATTAAAAATAAGCTCGAAATTCGAGAAAATGTGATTATCCAATTGCAAACTGTTGGCAACTGTTGATTCTATTAAATGATTCACTATGAAGAGATAGCAGACCTCGTGTGTCTCCAGCGTTATTGCCCTGTCACCAGCTGGCTCAAATCTTTGAATAGTAAATATAAAGAAAATAAAAATCTCAGTACCCTTTTTTTGAAATATTTCATCACCTATCTCTTTGAATAGTAGACTTGAGATGCGCGGGAACACTAGCGTCAGGTGATCAATTTTCATAACGGCAAGGAAAGTTGTGTGAGTGCGCCACACCAGATTTTTTTTTATTCTAATTACAAGCCGAATGTGAGTCGGAACAGGCAAAAGCCTAATCCCTGTTTGAAATAAGAAGAAGAACTTCTATTTTTTGCTACTTTTATTTTCTCCTGTTTTCAATTATTTTTCCATTTAGCGAGTAATAGAATCAATCCAGATAAGGAATCAAACATAACTTCAAATCTCAATAGCTCATCAACGTGTATTGTGTCTTGGTGATCTAACGAATATTTGTTTGGAAAACTTTTGTTTGTAAGAACTTTTATTTCCTCCTGCATTCAATGACTATTTAGTAATTGAATCGATCTAGTCAAGGAGTCGAACCACTCTTCAAACCTCAAAGCTCATTTTCCTTTGAGAGCAGCCATCACCTTGATTGAATTCAAATCCACTTGTCTCGAGGATTATTCGAGCTTAGAGCAATGCAGAAGGGAAATGAGAGAGAATGGATGTATCTTAGCTTTCAAGCGGTGGTTATTTATTCGCCGCGGCTCCACTCTGCTGATGACAAGTAGGCTGGTGGCTTGTGAATAATCCCGAGCTGTCTTGGGAAGGCGCACAGATTTTTCTCTTGGTCGAGAGGGACGGGCACAGATTATACTCATGCTGCATTCTGTAATATCATGAGGCGGACAACGCTGAATTATCTCCCGGGTCGGATATGGTCGGTGAAGAAAAATCTGCTACAATTTTCCACATTTTATTTTGTTTCTACATCACCAGCTTGGCAAACGCGCGTCAAAAATATGCAGATTTCTCTTATTCCCTTGTCAAGTTTATTCTCGTAATAGAAAATATGTAAATTCCACATTCTTAACAGCGTGTGCCAAGTGGTTACCAAGAATTGTGATTTCCCTTTGAAATTGCCGTATAAATTTTCTAGTACTTCGGAGAATTATGTGAACTGTAGAATTGTTTTTGGTTCAGGGAATTTCTTGGAAGTTTAATTAAAATGCGTTCAAGCAAATACAATGCAGTCAAAACACGGCTTTGTGGAATGGAATCTGCGGTAGAATTTCGATAAAATCAATATGCAAGTACCGTATAGTATCTGTTATCTCGTATATGGCTGTTTTTTTTCATAAACTAATATCGGGGCACCGAGCTTCGCTCGTTATTTTTATTTATCTATAAACAGAACCCAATTCTCTAAAATGATCGTGTTTATATTCTACAGCTGGCTATACGTCAGCTTATGAATTTCGGGGATGCGATATTTTGATTTTCCACAGACTCACTAGCTCACTCACTTTTTTACTATCCACAGACGACGAAAGTCACAGCTGTTTCAGCCAAGGGAATTATCCTATTAATGTCGTTCAGCGAGTTTTCCTAGGGATGAGACCTAGTGCAATCGAATTTTTATATCACAAACCTACTATATTGTTAATTTAGTCAAAATCGTGTCACGTTATTTTTGATGGAATAACGCTTAGCAGGAGGCTTGGCGTCAATCGGTAGAGCATGAGAGTTAGCTTAATAACTATAAAATCTGGTCGTGGTTTTCTAGGGTATAATCTCACTAAAATTTTAATAGGCTCATGCAGGAGCTTTCGCAATAATTTAATACTGATAATTTATAAAAATATATATAAATATAATTTATATCCTATGGTATTGGGGAATAAAAAGAATGGTACACCATGAAAAATTTGATACATATATTAAACAAATAATCTCAAAGTTAGATCAAAGGAAAAATATAAAGAGCAACAAATATACAATGAAACAAGAAACGAAATCGAATAAAATACCACAGATCAGTACTATTTTCTAGTTCTATAGCACGAAACTTTACCATGTGCTTTCACTTCATTGATCATATGCATTTATCTGCATGTAACTTTGACATCAACTTGCTGTTGCTTGTCGATTTGGACGATCCCACTTATATATTAACTTCCCAAATCAGAGCATGATAAATTGACAAATCAACAATTAAATATATATTAATTTCTATGGTTTCCAATAAATAAATATATATATATATATATATATATATATATATATATATATATATATATATATATCAGGGTGCAAGATTCGGCACCTGATGGAAATAGATAAATCAATTCATCCAATGAACCAGAGCTACAATATATTATCACAAATTACATTATAAAATCAATGATCATGTGAACATTTGTATTATTAGCTTAGAACTTAATATTCTTTTAATTGGTGTATCCTTTGATATATAAATTGACTCGTTCCTATTCAATAAAATATTTCTTATACCATTTTTAAGACTTGCGCAAGTATTTTTATTAATCTCTTAATTTTTTAAAACCTTTCCGATGAGCTAGCTTTAATTTCTTATTTCACTCGAAGCACTGAGGGCGCCCTATTATTATCTCAACTATTTTTCACTCACGTGCTGGATTTTTTATAAGTTGCTGATGGCGATCCGAATTCCTGGTAGTCCTGGATATTGGTGGCCAAAGTCGTCTCTTCCAAGGGATTAAAAATATTTAAATGACTTTTGCTTTACTATATCATCACAAAGTCTTATGGAAATTTAATAATTTGATTTAACTTTAAGTCATTAAAAAGGTACAGTAAAAGACATTGTGCTCTACAAATTTTGGTGACATTCCATTGTAGTGGTTGGCAGGCAAGTGTTGGTTCTACTTTCTTTTTCACAATTTTCATTTCCGACTTGCAAATTTGCATAAAATTTAAATATTTCGTTACTACGCCGTTCAAGGCTCAAACAGTTCGTGCCAATCTATTAAATTATTACTTATGTCACCCAGCTGACGTTATATCTGTCTTCGGGCCATATCCAAAACATAAACTGAACAACAATAATTCATAAACTCTTATCATTTATAGAAATATATACAAATATATTTGAATCGGCTCACTATTACCGCCCATCAATTGCTACCATTTGATTGGTTCATGCAAATTTGTTATAGTATACATGCGCCTACGGACCTCCTACTTCCTTAATACATTAAATTATTTTTATCTTGGGTTTTTAGTACATTTTTTACATGCAATATAATTTTCTAATGATTATAGGTTGTTTCTCACTTCACAACAATCAGCCATGTGCATTTTTGGTCCCTCTAGTTGCATACCATTTAGTTACAATAAATTTCTGCCAAGGTGTCTGGCTAGATTCTACTGTAATAGAACTACATAATTTTTATTATTTGCCATGAATTTTCACAATGAATAGATAAATTGCTGACGACGGTGAAAATTCATGACAAGTAAAATTATGGAAAAAATGAGAGGCTCTAGGCAGTCGGTGGTAAGGACGGGACCTGGAAACATCTACAGCAGATCAACCAGCCCGACTTCTCCCTACTGAGAGGGTCTCCCATTTGGGCAGAGTGAGTGCCAAATTAATTATATTATTTTTATCTGAGGGTATATCTTGTCAATATTATTTGAAATCATATTTTATCTTTTGAAAATAATTCTTTTTAAATTATCAATAAAAATTATATTATTCATTCTACATTTAATTATTTTACAATTAAAACCTTTCTCATGAGATAAAGAGTAAGATCCAAATTTAACCTCTCGTTAGCCAAGCGATATTTAACCCCTCATTTATTTGATCAGTACATCTTATTTATCAATTATAATATAACAGCATTATCTTTTATTAATTTCTGTATCAACTCCTAGAGAATTAGGACCTGTAAATCTTGTTGAATACAATCAATATTAATTATTTTGTTACAATTTTAAATTACATCATAAATCAAATTAGTTCAACCATCAATTTATCAATTCCATTACACTACGTTATGCGACTCAATCGATCATTAGGTCGCCGATCAATAGATATTTTATGCCTAACCTCAAATTTTCAATACTTTATATAATATTATATAAGTAGCAAATTATTTCCATTTCTATTCGGCCGTTATAAATTTAGCCATGATACCTGATATTATCTAATCTTTAAAAACGCTATCGCATTTCGCGATATTAGCCTATTATTCCACTTAGACCTATAAATTTCTTCCAAGTAGGGATTTTTATTTACCCATCAGAATTTGATACGTTACAATCGTTAGAGCTGTTTTCGAGATCCGTTGGACATAAATATATACCCATATAACCACATAACTACCACATAAATATTTTATTATATATATCATATTATTAAATAAATCAATTATTATATAACAATAATTTAATACTAAAAAATTGTTATTATACAGAAATTGCTCGCTTGATATAATAGGATGTCAGAAAACGTCTCCGTCAAGATTTGAGCAAGCTTTGGTTACCACGAATACAAAAAAGGAGCAATCAGAATAGTTCTAATTTGTTTATATGAAAGCATGCTCTACTGATGTACTTATCGTACTCAACATTTCTATTATAAAACCATTCACACTACTTATTCAATAACAAATCTAATATTCATCAACTAATAGCTCTGTGAACAGTAGACTTCACGCAGTATTCTCATCCACAAGAGTACCTGATTGAAACTATAGGCCTTATGGGAAATACAGCGATAGACTGGCTTCTCTACACATCAGTGTAATCACTTGTCAGTTGATTTTGTGATGAATGTTTCTATAGTCTGATTTTTACTCTAATATTGAGGTATGAAGGAGGCTCATACCCTTCTAAAATATCTCGTTGTCACAGTGAGTATTTTCATCATAACTCCTTAGAACACCTTATTAGATACTCTCCATGAATCTTATCCTGTGAATGATGAATCTGCTTTTCAGGATGGTAGATGGGAATTTTTTATAAAACAAATAAATAATACTTGACAAGCGAATACGAGACTTTCTTGTAACGCGCCTTTTTACACTTCAGCCTATACTTTTTAGGGCCCTGTTGCATGACAAACTAGGAACTGATAATAACAGTACAGTACCTAGTCAGCTGGCTATTAGAATAGGAAGTATTGAATTATAAATTTGTATATTTGTATATAAATTATATATTCTACTAGCCGTCAGGCTCGCTTCGCTCGCCATATCCGTCTAGCCAGGGGCTCCGCCCCCTGGACCTCCGACTGGATCGTCAAAGAATGAGATCAGCAGGCTCGCTTCGCTCGCCTGCATTTTTCATTTGTAGGACGATCCAGTCGGGGGTCCAGACTAAACTTCTGGTTAAACGGATATGGCAAGCGAAGCGAGCCTGACGGCTAGTAATATAAAATATTCCCAGGAATAGCTCTGATCGAAGTAGCAGTGCCCAATCAATTTTTCCGCGATAAATGCATTTCAATCTTCAACTTGGTGCCAACCTAACAAAGTCAACTCAACTTAATGCCAACCCTCAAAATTATTAATTTAGTTACCAGTTAACAACTGTTTTGAAAAGGTACTCTCTCTAGATTATAGTTCTATATTATCATATGGTATGGACATTTCAATTAATTATAATAAATTAAGAGATTGGAATAAGAAGAATATACATGCTAAAAGACGAACTTTAAACCATTAAAAACTATCCTTAGAGTTAAAATTTTTCCAAATCCGTTCTTAGTGCGCCTCTAAAGGGCCAACTGAACATAACTACCAAATTTGAAAGTTTTTGGTCCGGTAGATTTTTAGTTCTGCGAGTGAGTGAGTGAGTGAGTGAGTGAGTCAGTCAGTCAGTCAGTGAGTGAGTGCCATTTCGCTTTTATATATATATATAGATATTGCGATAGGGCTCAGGACTGATTCCTTAACCAGGAAGATGGCGGACCTGCCGAAAGATCTCGTTATCATAGTGAGTGATTAATTCATTTTTTGGGAGAAATCTGACTGCTATTAATAGTGAGGTCCACGTTATAATGACAGTATTTGATCAGCTTTGGTTTTGTTATTCTTGTCTATCATTTGACAAAACCGGTGGTAATATCCTTTTCTAGGTCCACAACGATGCCAATTATGTTTTTGACAGTGTAGAAATATAATTAATTAATACAGAGAATCGGCATCGATATACTTTTATTTTTATCCACTGTCATTATAACGTGGACCTCACTATAGCAGTTCTTTTTAATAGCGAAAAGTTATTGAATAATAAGCAGTTTGTAATGGAAAACAACATTGAAGAGCAATCTGTAATCATCTGCACCCAATAGCCCAGTTCATCCAATGTTTGGCTATTGAAGAAGTGGAGTGAACATTGCTAACAGGCCCAAAGCGGATCCGGTAAACTGCCTAAACTGTTAACGTTAACAAGCGATTTACCCATGTCGCAGTAGCTTAGTTTTCCACATCGGATAGCAGCGTTTGAATAAAACCAAGTAGTAGCCATATCAAGATCGACTGCAGAGAAAAAGAGTTTGATAATGGAGCTGAATTGTAAGGGTAAGATTCACTACAGACTCCCAGCATTGGTAGAATGAGAAGCACTGATGTAATAAGTGAGAAATACTGAAAATGTGAAGTGAATGTAGCTGTAGCACATTGGAAGCAGTCCATGGCGGGATAACAATCGCATGTCGAATTGGTGAAATGAGTTGGAAAACGTGGAAAAGCGAGCTGGAAAAAATAGGTAAAGTCGAGAACGATGTCTGGATAAGGATATGGAGTTGTGAAAATGGAGACGTGGAGAAAAAAGGAAAGAGAAGATTCAAAAGAGGAATTGCCAGGATCGCTGAAGACAACGTTTGGTGACGGGTGTGACCGCTCGTACGCGTGTGTGAGTGGCGCAATGCAGTCGGAAGATGTTGTCTTCACCAGATAAGAGTGGAAGAAGGATAAAAGAGTGAGAAGAATGGAGATTTGAAAAGAATTAAAGAGTTGCAACCTATTTATGAGAATCTTACTATTAGGGTAATGTGAGAAGTTAACTTCAATCTTTAAATCTGTCCCATATCTTGTGAACAACATCTTATTTCTAGTGAAAAATTTGAAAAATGTAATATCACTGCAAAGAAATATAATCCAACGACGTTGAATATTGTGGTTATGTTGTTCAGCAGCGTTCCAAGTAATTTCCACGTGAAAATATCTCTCAAACCTGACCCAAATCCATCAATAGATTCCAATCTTGAAGAGAGCTCCAAACAGAGCCTTTAAAGAGGGATTTTAGTTGGAAAATCGAAGTACCCATTATAGAATTCCATTCGAAATGAATTTTTAAAAAAGTTTACTTAATTTCCAATACGAAGTTTTAAAGAAGGATTCTTTGATTTTTCAATATTATTACTTCAAATTCATGTATTAAAAAGCTTTCATATCATATCAATGAACCTATTTATTGAGAGGCAATAGAAACACTGTACTACTTTTTTATCCATTACAATACAAGAATTCCATTATCTTGGAAATTAATATTATCATTCAATAATGAATGAATAAATAATATTAGGCAATTAATACTCTCTGGAAATAATTGTTTGCAGCATTTTAATTGAGTATTTTTCAATTGCATCTTGAAGCCCAAAACATTCACCATTTTATTTTTAAAATATACGCCATTTCGTGTAGGTTATCGAGAACAGCTCAGCCAATCAGGTACTTCAGTCAAAAAATTTAGAACACAAGACCCCTCCAAGAATTCGTATGATTTCTTATCCCGAACATTCACCATTTTGTTTTCAAAATATCCGCCATTTCATGTAGGCTATCGAGAACAGCTCAGCCAATCAGGTACTTAAGTCAAAAAATTGAGAACACAAGAGTCCTCTCCAAGAATTCATATGATTTCTTATTCAGCAAGTACTGGCACCAATTGGCGGAATTCATAGATACATTTCAAACAGTTAACCAATCAGGAGAGAAACGAGGCGGAGTCGAGAGTGAATTTGTCACCCAACTGGTGCTGCCACCTAGTGGCTGAGTTTTGCATTAGATACATTGCAAGCTGTGGAACAATCAGCCCTGGGCCCTAGCGCATGCTAGAATACAAGTTAATAGTTTAATACTTCCTATTCTAATAACCAGTTGACTACTGTTATTATTAGTTTGTAGTTTATCATGCAACAGGACCCTAGGATAAGCGGAAGTGTAAGAAGGCGCGTCACAAGTCTCGTATTCACTTGTTAGGTATTATTAATTTGTTTTTATCAGAATTCCCGTCTACCATCCTGAGAAGCGAATTCATTAATCACAGGATAAGATTCATGGAGAGTTTCTAATAAGGTGTTATATGACGTTCTGATTTCATTCTCAAATTTAACAGATTTAAAACAAATTTACTTGCCAGAGTGTCATTAATCTACAATGCAACTTTATGAAAACACTCGTAATAAATTAATATAATGCTTTTAGAAAAATGAATACTTCATTAATTATGATGTTAACTTTTATGATATTTTTCGTTTGGTTTGCAAAATCAAATATAATTTTTCATATAGTAGCTCGGCTAGTATTGTTGGAAACTTGTGCGCCAGCCAACATTTATTTTATTTATGAACTATAGGACGCAATCCAAGTGTAAATAACGGGCATTCGCCCAAAACTGCTCAGAACCTTAATTAAAAATGAACATTCCAGAGTTTATGATTTGATTTACCTACAAATACAAGTCCAAAACTAGTATCAACTGAAATTATGAATTTATCACCTAATAAAACAAGACACTTTATAACACAATAAAAGAAAAAAAATATTGAAAATTTCACTTTAAGGAAAGATAATGTTTGCCTTATAAGATTCATCTTGTGGATAGTTTTTACCTTTAATTAAATAAAATTAGTAGACACATAGAAAATAATTTAAATTGTATTAAAATTTGAACATTCATTAATATTAATTTCCTGGAAAAGAAAAACTTTCTTCTTCGTCTATTAAGATTTCTATCATAAAAAATTTACTAAATCATTCGAAAGCCTTAATGACATAAGAAAACAGAGTCTGAAAAATATAAATTATAAAATGTCATAAACTCAATATGAACATAATCTTAAAAATGTCATTCCAATTTAAAGGCTATCTTCCTGACTTTCAGCAATACTCTACGATATATATTTCCAGAAACAATAACTCAAATGTAACGTAACTGAAATCTTTCTATACTTCTTTAGAAAAAATTTATAAGTATCTTCCATCACTAATAAAATCAAAAGGATTATTCTCAATCATATTATTAACTTGAAAAATAACAGGCTTAATTAATTCAATACTCTTATGGAAGTTTCAATCAATTAAATTCCCTAAATTATATTTCAACCTTATTTTACGTACCTTAACGGTTATTTGAAGAAACAATTATTCGTACATGATGAAGAAACACAATTAAACCTTTCAGGACATGGCACTACTAGTAAATTTAAACATTAATAAAAATTAAAACTAGCTCCTACATTTACTACTGAAATAAACTTATAAACCTGCCCAAAAAGGGGGAAACATAGTGACTACATCTTTACTCTTGTAGTGCTCCTAGCAAAGTGTCCTCCGGAACGTAATCTGGTCTCTCGACTGGGGAATCCCCACTACTGTATTAGAAACAGTCTCCTATTGGGCGAATGGAATCAATTTGACCAATCGTCGCGTGGCTTCTAGAGCCTTTGGACCAAATAGTAACTGCAAAATCGGTAGTTTGTTATAATTTCAATGCTTGCTGTTTTCCAACTTATCGCACTTTATGTCGCGACAAGAAGGCTAAGTTTTAGAGATAATTCCATATCTACATTCCTCGACGACTCGGAGCCACAATTTTTAAATATCTATCATGGGAAACTCGAAGTCATGGCCGTTCATAATAGAGAGAGAAAATAATTTATTTCGCTAACTCACTTACAATAATGGCTCTAGTCTATTGCGTATTAATTTACTATTATAACTTGGGAAAAGGCCTGAATTAAGAGAGTGCCGGCACAGGCGCGTCACAAGTCTCGCATTCGTTTGTTAGGTATTATTAATTATTTGTTTTTATCAAAATTCCCATCTAACATCCTGAGAGCGAATTCGTCAATAACAGGATAAGATTCATGGAGAGTTTCTAATAAGGAGTTCTATTTTATTTACTGTATTAAATTATTGAAAATAACTATAGTAGCGTGTAATATTTAGTAACACCGTCACAAATGTCACTGTTCCAGTTATTGCTGTAGCAGGTTATTCATAAGTTGTTCCCAACTTACTGCAATAGAGATATTACGAGAGCGGCTTGTATTCAACGCCGTTTTCGTATCCGCTAAAATCCTTCAAATTGAGTTTCACACACTGCAAACTCTAATTACTGGTATCCAACTTGCACGCAGCCAATCTAAGGCCAGCAATAGTAGTAGTGGGTGTAGCAAAATGATGTTCTTTGATTCTGAAAGCTCTAAAAGCATTTCCAATTTTCTACCAGGGCACATCCCTCCTAATCCGTGGACCGTTACAGACCTACTTATGACAGATTAACAAAGTTTGCACTTTGAAACTTTCTGGAAATTTTATCGAGTTGTTTCAGTAAATGTGCGACTTGACTTGTAGGTCATGTCGAAGTTAACTAACGGCTTCCCACGTACAAGCTATTTGCTTGCTCTGCTGTTATTCTATCATAAACTTGAAATTATTTTTCTTCCCTCGTGGTTCATGGAATTTGATCTTGAATGACCGCTTTATTCATTCCAGTTGATATCTTGTTTCTCTTGCCCTCTGTTTTCCTCATTATTTTTTCTTCATTTATCTTGTTTATAAAGATAAACTCATCATGACTCAAATCATTTATTCAAAATATAGACATGTTGTTTACAAAAATCATATAAGCTACCATTATTTACTATGAGTATAAAATACAATAAATTGATTATTTTCTGATTTAAGAAAATGTGAGGCCCCCATTATGTATGAAAATGTGTCGAGATCCCACTAATTTTGCTTTAGTTAAAGATTTTATGCCAAAAAGTAAAAAATTCCAGTCAAGATACATGTTGCAAGTCATTGGAAGTTCAGATTAATCTTCAATTCATTCAGTAATAGGAAATGAAAATTCATGCTCATGCATTACTAATGTAGGGCCGATCATGAATAAATTCATAAAATTAATTATTTTGATATCATTCGAACGATTATTATATATCCACTGGAAAATAGCCAATGATTATTATTCACTCTCAATATCCTATCATATTAAGCAAGCAGTTTCTGTATATCTGTACATATACCTGGTTATTTATATTTATTTGGTTATTCATATTTATTTATGGTTATTTATGTCCAACGGATCTCAAAAACGGCTCTAACGATTTTCACGAAATATGGAACATAGTAGGTCTATGATATAAAAATTCGATTGCACTAGGTCTCATTCTTGGGAAAACTCGCTGAACGACATTAAAAGGATAATTCATCCTTGACTGGAACAGCTGAGACTTTCGTCGTCTGTGGATAGTAGGAAAGTGAGTGAGCGAGTGAGTCTGAGGAAAATATTCTTAAGCTGACTTATAGCCAGCTGTAAAATATAAACGAGATGATTTTAGAGAATTGTCTTCTGTTTATCAATAATTGAAAATAACGAGCGAAGCTCGGTGCCCCGATATTTAAACTACAGTGAGATGTTATGAATCTTATTGTTATTGTTATTTCGTCGTATAAAACCGTATTTGATGAGCACAGCTCAAACGGTGTACGAAATGTCAAAAATATAGTTTCTCTCCATTCGTATAGACTATGTCTGTCTTCCCTGTCTTCGTATATTAAACAAAACTCCCAACCCGTCCTCCCTTTCAGACTACAGACCCATCAGCTTACTATCTGTGCTCTCCAAAGTACTAGAGGTGATTGTCCACAAACAGATGAGTGAATTTATTTGCAGTAGGGGGCTTATTAGCGACTTCCAGTCAGGATTCAGGTCTGGTCACAGCACCAATTCTGCTCTTCTCAAGGTGGCTGATGACGTTCGCAGAGCAATGGATGGCAGGGAGCTCACACTCATTGTCCTTGTTGATTTCAGCAAGGCCTTTGACTGTGTGTTCCATCCCATCCTATTGTACAGACTGGAGGGTATGGGTTTCTCTCGTTCGACGGTGGCATGGGTGCGGTCCTACTTGCAGAATAGACTTCAGTGTGTGAGACTTGGGGTTCCTCTTCGCGCTGGCGACCAGTGGGACGAGGTGTCCCTCAGGGTTCAATCTTGGGTCCTCTGCTATTCAGTGCATACATTGACACTTGACTCATGTACTAAATACTACAGATCATCACTTGTATGCTGACGACTTGCAGCTGTATAAGCATTTCAAGCTTGGTGATGCGGCGACAGCTGTGAGTGACATGAACCATGACCTTGCCCGTGTGATCACCTGGACGGAGAATAATGGTTTAAAAATTATGAGAGCAAATCGCAGGTCATGGTTGTAGGTCACTCAAGACTCTTGACTAGACTAAGCCTTAATGACTTACCCCGCATAAGAATAAACAATGTTCAACTTGACTACAGCACCAGGTGAAGAATCTTGGTTTGACTTTTACAAATACTCTCGACTGGACAGACCATGTAACTCGACCAGTAACAAAGTTGTAGCTGGGATTAACTCTTTGAAAAGGATTGGACACCTTTTACCTTTTCCTACTAAAATCATGTTAGTTAAAACATTGATATTCCCCTTTTTTTCTACTGTGACTTAGTGACTATGGACATGACTGTTCAACTTACTCAGAGATTGCAGCGCGCTCAGAATTACTGTGTGCGCTTCATCTTTGGTTTACGACGTGACGACATATTACTCAATACTTTGGACAGCTCAACTTTTAAGACTGCACGAATACAGGAGTCTCCATGCACTCATGTTCCTCTTGAAATCTCGGTCTCCCAATTGCTTGGCAGCAGGGTTTCGCTTCATGGTTGATGTTGGCAGGGGTGGGACGCATCATGGAGCTTGATCATTGTCCGTTCCAATTCACAGAACTGAGCTATATGATAAGTCATTCCATGTTAGTCGATTAGATTATGGAATTCACTGCCAGCTCATATTAGGCTGCTTGACAGTCAACGCCGGTTCAGTGCGGCTGTCGTGGCGTGGATCAGGGGGGGAGGTCTTAACTAGGCGGTTTTACTCTATGTTCTTTAGAGGTGTGAGTGTAAGTGTGATTGTGTGGTGTGTGTGTGTGAATGTTTTGTGTGAGTGAGATTTATTCACTATTAAGATTTCTTGCTTTAGTTTTCTCTTTTTTTTCCTCTTGATTTATTCAATTTGTAGCAAATTGATTTAGTAGTTTCCTTATAATTTTTAATTATCATTTAATTTCAAATTGTAATGTATATTGTTATTTCTATGTTACTCATCATCGTGGGTTAAATGGAAGAGGGGGCTTCTATTGCCTCAATTTCGCCCACATCACTTTTATTGTAAAGTGTAAATAAAAGTCATATCTATCTATATTGAAGAATAATAATTCTTAGTTCAATTCCACTATTGATCATTCAAATTCCATTATGTTCAATATACTATTTTGAAAATATCCAGATTAGTGAATCTTAAGATGCATCTTAAAAAAAATTAATTCCTTCTTCAACTTTATGATTACATATCTGGCACAATGATCAATAATTCAAGCATTCAGCTCGTTCATGAAATGTTCCATGAGTCTTCAATCTTTAAAATCACAACCTTATATCTATAATCAACTCACTTTCTATGAACGTTTTCTACTATATAAGAATTATAAGTCACCTTCATGGAGACTTTGTCACCTCCATGAAGTGGGTTATCCACGGAGATGACATTTCCTCATTGTTCATTCCAGAGTAACATAACCCTCAAAGAATGTTGATGAGTGAACATACAATTCTCATAATTATGAATTTGTTGAAACTAGATGATTTTATTGAATTCTTAGTCACCTCCATGGAGATTTAGTCACCTCCATGGAATGGGTTATCCACGAAGGTGACATCCATGGAGGTGACATTTCCTCATTGTTCATTCCAGAGAAACATAGCTCTCAAAGTATGTTAATGAGTAAACATACAATTTTGATTATTATAAATTTACTTAAACTTCATGATTTTATTGAATTGTGAGTCACCTCCATGGAGATTTAGTCACCTCCATGGAACAGGTTATCCATGGAGGTGACATTACCTCATTGTTCATTCCAGAGAAACATAACCTTCAGAGTATCTTGAAAAGTAAACATACTATTTCGATTATTATGAATTTGTTGAAACTACATAATTGTATTGAATTCTAAGTCACCTCCATGGGATGGGTTATCAACGGAGTTGATATCCTTGGAGGTGACATTTCCTCATTGTTCATTCCAGAGAAACATAGTCCTCGAAGAATGTTAATGAGTAAACATACAATTTTGATTATTATGAATTTACTAGAACTACATGATTTTATTGAATTATAAGTCACCTCCATGGAGATTTAGTCACCTCTATGAAATAGGTTATCCATGGAGGTGACATTAGCTCATTGTTGATTGTAGAGAAACATTACCCTCAAAGTTTGTTGATAAGTAAACATACAATTTTAAATATTATAAATTTATTAAAACTACATAATTTTATCGAATTATATGTCACCTTCGTGGAGATTAGATACTTTGAGTTTTATGTTTATCTGGAATGAACGCTGAGGAAATGTCACCTCCATGGGTAACACATTTCATGGAGGTGAATAAATCTCTATAGAGGTGACAGATTTCAATAGAATCATGAAGTTTTAATAAATTTAAAATTATCAAAATTGTATGTTTACTTATTAACATACATGGGGGGCTTTGTTTCTCTGGGATGAACAATGAACAAAGAGGAAATTTCACCTCCATGCATGTCATCTTCGTGAATAACCCATTCCATGGAGGTGACTAAATCTCCGTGGAGGTGACTTAGAATTCAATTAAATTATGTACTGTGTGCCGGGCACTCTCTTTAATTCAGGCCTTTTCCCAAGTTATAATAGTAAATTTAATACGCAATAGACTAGAGCCATTATTGTAAGTGAGTTAGCGAAATAAATTATTTTCTCTCTCTATTATGAACGGCCATGACTTCGAGTTTCCCATGATAGATATTTAAAAATTGTGGCTCCGAGTCGTCGAGGAATGTAGATTATGGAATTATCTCTAAAACTTAGCCTTCTTGTCGCGACATAAAATGCGATAAGTTGGAAAACAGCAAGCATTGAAATTATAACAACTACCGATTTTGCAGTTACTATTTGGTCCAAAGGCTGTAGAAGCCACGCGACGATTGGTCAAATTGATTCCATTCGCCCAATAGGACCTGTTTCTAAATACAGTAGTGGGGATTCCCCAGTCGAGAGACCAGATTACGTTTCGGAGGACACTTTGCTAGGAGCACTACGAGAGTAAAGATGTAGTCACTATGTTTCCCCCTTTTTGGGCAGTTTATAAGTTTATTTCTGTAGTTAATGTAGGAGCTAGTTTATTTTTTAATTAAATTTACTAGTCGTGCCATGTCCTGAAAGGTTTAATTGTGTTTCTTCATCATGTACGAATAATTGTTTCTTCAAATAACCGCTAAGGTACGTAAAATAAGGTTAAAATATTTAATTGATTGAAACTTCCATAAGAGTATTGAATTAATTAAGCCTGTTATTTTTCAAGTTAATAATATTGAGTGAGAATAATCCTTTTGATTTTATTAGTGATGGAAGATAATTATAATTTTTTTTTCTACAGAAGTATAGAAAGTTTTCAGTTACGTTACATTTGAGTTATTGTTTCTGGAGATATATTATCGTAGAGTATTGCTGAAAGTCAGGAAGATAGCCTTTAAATTGAAATGAAACTTTTAAGAATTGTTCATATTGAGTTTATGACATTTTTTAATTTATATTTTTCAGACTCTGTTTTCTTATGTCATTAAGGCTTTTGAATGATTTAGTAAATTTTTTATGATAGAAATCTTAATAGATGAAGAAGAAAGTTTTTCTTCTCCAGGAAATTAATATTAATGAATGTTCAAATTTTAATACAATTTAAATTATTTTCTATGTGTCTACTAATTTTATTTAATTAAAGGTGAATCTTATAAGGCAAACATTATCTTTCCTTAAAGTGAAATTTTCAATATTTTTTTCTTTTATTGTGTTATAAAGTGTCTTGTTTTATTAGGTGATAAATTCATAATTTCAGTTGATACTAGTTTTTGGACTTGTATTTGTAGGTAAATCAAATCATAAACTCTGGATGTTCATTTTTAATTAAGGTTCTGAGCAGTTTTGGGCGAATGCCCGTTTTGGCGCACTTGGATTGCGTCCTATAGTTCATAAATAATAAATAAAATAAATGTTGGCTGGCGCACAAGTTTCCAACAATACTAGCCGAGCTACTATATGAAAAATTATATTTGATTTCGCAAACCAAACGAAAAATATCATATAAGTTAGCATCATTTCAATTTGAATTATTTGTGAAGAAAGATCCATTAATTCTGATAAAAGAATCAGTAGTTTAAAGATAAAAATCTATATAAAATGAGGACTCCTGTTTTAGCTTTTGATGAATTGTAGGAAGAGTTAGAAATTAATGCTGTAATACATTTATTTACAGCGGTTCATGTGTGTCCCCAACCAACTTCTTGTACTACCACCCCTTTGGTTCCGCAACTTTATGTAAAACCGCTTCAAGACACCCATTCAGACGACAGGTCTAGGGACGTAAGAGGACGTCGCCGTCAAGCCAAATTCAACCGGTAAAAGCTCACCGCCAAAAACAAGGTACTGTAACCCCGACGATAAAGCAACGTACAAACCAACGAAAGTGCAGTGTAGTGAAACAAAGTTCATTCGAGAATGTCAATAAAAGTGGGGATTCAAATTATTATGAAATGGGTTATATGGGTTACTATCGACGAAATTTGGGTTCAACGGTTTTTTTTCTTTCTTGAGTAATTTCATGTTGAAATGATTGGTTATTTTATGACTGATCTTGTTTGGTTTTGTGACGTATTGCTATCTAAACGGGGATAGTAATGCGCCCCCGAATCAGATGAAGAATGTCAACAAAGTAACATGATATTGTTGTTTCTGTTGTTCGATTTTAGCTGCCAATGTTTATTGAAGCTGTTTGTATTTTTCTATTATTTCAAATTGTAGTGTTATTCTATAGAAAACCTATTAAATCAGGCATGGCAAGATTAATTGAAGTTTTCTTGACTCTAGCCCGTTCACCTGCATGAATTAGGTATAGACTCAGGTATTTTCTAGATGTGTCGGCCTATTTCTAAATTCTAAATTTTTTCAAAATTATCTAATAAGGCACACAACTGCGCCGACTCTGCTGTCTAGAGATATTTAAATCTCTGGAATTCAAATTTTCTAAAAAATTAAATTTTTCATAACTTACTCTAATCATACTAGATCAATTTTTCTGAGTCTATACTTAATAATTCATTCTGTGAACGTGTTAACTGTCAATATTTTGGTTTGGAGTTGAATGAATAATTTATAGTTGCTACTCCAATTTTTCTGAAGTTTAAATAATTGTAGATGAAACAGGAAAGTTATTCAGTTATGTTAAACCATTAAAATGATAATCTTTTGAAGTGCTTAAAGATAAAGTCAAGTATCATTGAGGCTTAAGTTGAAAGTATTCTGAAACTTCATATTGAAATTGATCATTGATATTGAAAGGTTTAACGTTAGAATGAAAATGAGTAGAAGAAACTAGGACATGTGAGAAAAAACTGATTCTAAGTGCTGAATAAATTTTTGTATTCTGTAATTCCGTGAATGATGATAGAAATTATTGTAATGTCAACGTACGTATTCTGGTCTCACGCATCGGGTACTTGAGTATCATCATAGTATAGTAGTAGTGAAAGTGAATTTTGAGATTTTAAAGGTCAACCCAAGTAAATTAGGAAAATTCGGAATTATTATGGGAGAATGTTTGAGGAAAATAGGAAATTTTTTTTTGATAAGTTTAGGTAGATCGAAGGTAATCAGAGAATAAATAGGAAACTGTTTTATTAGTTATTGTTGATATGTAGTTTTGTAAAGTTGATGAGTAGTTTTGGCCTTGAGATGTTTAAACTAAATAATTAGATATTGTAGATTAAAGTTGAAACGATGATCAAATCCTTGGGAATTTGTATAAAAATAAGTTGATTTAGATGAGGTTGTTAAGTCCCTTTATCAGTAATGTTTATTCTCGAAAAGGTGAATCAGTTTTATTATTGGAAATATTTTTTTTAGGGTGTGATTTTTGCGGTAGGCATGCGTAGTGATAGTGTAAAGATCCGTTGTGTTGGTAACGTTTCCTGTAGACTGTGGGGAATTTTTTTTTTGTTTGTTTAGTTGAGACTCAAGATTTAGAGGAGGACAAGGGGATGTCCTGCCTGTGTGTGTTGTTGTTGAATTTAGGTAATCGGCGCGAGTGTAGGTCCGTGTCCAGAGAGAACGGAGCACTGCCCGAAAGTTGTCCATGTAACAAATCAAGGAATTTAGCTGTGACTAACCTTGCAAATTTGTACGGTGGAATTGTATAATTTTAGCGAAAGGCACCGAAGATGGTGTGAGCTAAGATTTTTTTGTATCTAGTAAACGGTCTGGTTCATTCGAGAGTTATGGGGCTCGTCAGTAGAATAACGTAAACCGAAATCTAGAATATTTAGTGAGTCTTCGTAGTGATTGTAAGGAAAACAATCAGCGTAATGCAGTTTAGGGAAGCCCAGTCAAAAGGTTCGTTAATGTTTGGTAGGAAAGTCAGCCGCAAAAACACAAGTAATAATCGAAAAAAAAGGGGTATTATTGAGTTTAAAGTTGCTTAGAAATTTGATACAGTAACGGAAATTGAAGGTTTTAGACAACGAATATTTAAGGTGATTAGTTAAGGTATACAAATAAAATAACAGAGAAACTTTTTCGAGTACCTAGGTAATGTTAAAATGGTTATCAGTGAAAGTAGAAATGAATATTGGAACACTAATGAACGGGTTAAATTAAAATAAAATTAACAGTGAAATTCTTCTAGTTGAATTTGAAATGAAAAGGGAAAATCTCTTGAGTTAAGCATGAGTTTAAATTATTCTGTAGTTGAGAGTTGAAAGGTTGTTAAAAATTTAAATGGGGATATAAGGTAGAAATATGTAGGAAAATTCGTGTCAAAAAGGAAATAGAATTTTGTTGGGAAAATTAAATTGAGGTAATTAACAGTAGTAGGACCTTTAGAGATAAGTAGTCAAAAAGATTAATAATAAAAAAAAAATAGGAAAATCTTTAATGAAATGATAAATTTTTTAATGATGAATAGTAAAATTGCAATCAAGTTTTCCATGTGTATAAGTTGAGATATTTGAGATCTAGTAGAGTAATTGAAACTAGTTGGATATGAAGTTTATTGTTGAGAATATGTGAGGCTCCAGTAAGGTTGGAAATGTCAGTGCCCTTGTAAATCAGTAATAGTGTAATAGTAGTCTATCAATGTGTTGGTAAATTTCATAATGTTGGTAATCAGAAGGCAAGCAGTAGCAGTCCAATGCTAAGATAGTTGTTCCAGCTGAATTTTCATATTATTAAATCATGCCTTGAGAATTATTCTTCCAGTGTTTAGAGAAAATGTCACGTACTTTGAGTTTGCGATAAATAATAGCCTGGCACTCGATCATAGTTTTGTTTTGACTAGCGTTCTGTCGTAAGGTTTCCTACTGGAATATTATAATGCAAAATCACACTCGAGTTATGTTGAAAAAAGATCCGACCAGGATACAGATCAGTCTATTGAAGGCAAGATTTTTTGTCGTGAGTTATAATTGGATAAGTTTTTGTGAGTATGGCGCCACTCTATAGCCTTGTCTCTATACACTCAACGAGATGATTCCTAATGAATGAGAAGGAGAAAAGAGAAAAGGAGTTATGATAAAGATATTTACCGTATTTGTTAGAAGGATTCATTACGGGTTCATGAAGGATTTATTAGTCAAAGATTTTGTTACGTGACAATATAATGTATATAGAAGAAATTCCGGAATGTAAATAACTTGCGCAACTACATTAGTCATTAAATTATGTTATTAACTTCGTAATATTGAATATATTTAGGTAGGTGAATTAGGTTTAATTTTATTTCATAATCGGCTGCATACTCGTGGTAAATGATTGTACAGTTTTCCCACGGTAGTAGATAATTGATTGTTTGGTAAATCGGGTGATGATCAATTTTTGAAGTCATCAACAGTCATAATACTATGTATGTAAATGATGTCTCTAATAATAATAATAATAATAATAAGTTATTTAGCATAAGACGATTTATCATAATATTCTATACTATACCCATTTTCAATAGCTTAATACTCATCCATTCATAGTTAAGAATTATACATTCACATAGTTAGGAGTTAGTACATATAGATAGAATATATTCTCATTCATAAAATAATAAGATAATGTCTAAGGCCTCATATTTTATATTCTATTCGCTTTATATTTCATATTATTTTGTTGATATCCCTATTTTTTATTAGTTTACCTTCCATGATTAATACAATTATAAACTTATCATTGGTGTATTCAGTTTAAACTGATTCCGTTTTAGTTCACTTTAATACAATTCAGTGATAGAGATTTCCTGCTGGAATACAATAATGGATAGAAATTTTCATAGCTACGGAATGTACATCAAGCGTGTGTCATTGCTCTCCGATGACTCGCTAGCGTTGCAGTTTCAATCATTGTTATCTTTGAATCGTAGTCGATGTAGAATAGTATTGCCTACTGAATTGCTTTATATTGTTAAAAATATGTTGCACTCTCAACTCTATAGTAATGATAGTTAGATTTCAATACATTCAGCAGAGTGAAAAAGTTTCATCCTTTACTATTATAATCAATGTGCTTCATATTTTACAACAGCAGAGTAACATAGAACCAATTAAAACTATGATGTCTTTTAAACGTTTTCCCTTGTTAGAGTTTGCCAAGAAAATAACCAGGGACTCTATAAAGTGATTGAAGTATTCAAGATTATTATACTCGGTCCGTCTTTAGTACCTACTTAAAAGGTGGACACGTCCATATTGTTTTGTCCTGACTCTTGCCACAGTTTTAAAGACTCTTGCCACAATCTCATTAGTTATACATTTTGCTGAATTTCGGAATGATTAAAGAGATTTCCTTTGAATAGGGCCCGCTTCAAATTGGATCCTACTATCAATCCAGAAATTCGACTCTCCAAATCATACAGAATGCCTCTATGGTAACATATCCTGATTAGATTTCTTTTTGCGTGTTTCACACCGGAAGGAAGGGGAGTGTGCCGGGCACTCTCTTTAATTCAGGCCTTTTCCCAAGTTATAATAGTAAATTTAATACACAATAGACTAGAGCCATTATTGTAAGTGAGTTAGCGAAATAAATTATTTTCTCTCTCTATTATGAACGGCCATGACTTCGAGTTTCCCATGATAGATATTTAAAAATTGTGGCTCCGAGTCGTCGAGGAATGTAGATTATGGAATTATCTCTAAAACTTAGCCTTCTTGTCGCGACATAAAATGCGATAAGTTGGAAAACAGCAAGCATTGAAATTATAACAAACTACCGATTTTGCAGTTACTATTTGGTCCAAGGCTGTAGAAGCCACGCGACGATTGGTCAAATTGATTCCATTCGCCCAATAGGAGACCTGTTTCTAAATACAGTAGTGGGGATTCCCCAGTCGAGAGACCAGATTACGTTTCGGAGGACACTTTGCTAGGAGCACTACGAGAGTAAAGATGTAGTCACTATGTTTCCCCTTTTTGGGCAGGTTTATAAGTTTATTTCTGTAGTTAATGTAGGAGCTAGTTTTATTTTTATTAATGTTTAAATTTACTAGTCGTGCCATGTCCTGAAAGGTTTAATTGTGTTTCTTCATCATGTACGAATAATTGTTTCTTCAAATAACCGCTAAGGTACGTAAAATAAGGTTAAAATAATTTAATTGATTGAAACTTCCATAAGAGTATTGAATTAATTAAGCCTGTATTTTTCAAGTTAATAATATTGATTGAGAATAATCCTTTTGATTTTATTAGTGATGGAAGATAATTTTTCTACAGAAGTATAGAAAGTTTTCAGTTACGTTACATTTGAGTTATTGTTTCTGGAGATATATTATCGTAGAGTATTGCTGAAAGTCGGAAGATAGCCTTTAAATTGAAATGAAACTTTTAAGAATTGTTCATATTGAGTTTATGACATTTTTTAATTTATATTCTTCAGACTCTGTTTTCTTATGTCATTAAGGCTTTCGAATGATTTAGTAAATTTTTTATGATAGAAATCTTAATAGATGAAGAAGAAAGTTTTTCTTCTCCAGGAAATTAATATTAATGAATGTTCAAATTTTAATACAATTTAAATTATTTTCTATGTGTCTACTAATTTTATTTAATTAAGGTGAATCTTATAAGGCAAACATTATCTTTCCTTAAAGTGAAATTTTCAATATTTTTTTCTTTTATTGTGTTATAAAGTGTCTTGTTTTATTAGGTGATAAATTCATAATTTCAGTTGATACTAGTTTTTGGACTTGTATTTGTAGGTAAATCAATCATAAACTCTGGAATGTTCATTTTTAATTAAGGTTCTGAGCAGTTTTGGCGAATGCCCGTTATTTACACTTGGATTGCGTCCTATAGTTCATAAATAATAAATAAAATAAATGTTGGCTGGCGCACAAGTTTCCAACAATACTAGCCGAGCTACTATATGAAAAATTATATTTGATTTCGCAAACCAAACGAAAAATATCATATAAGTTAGCATCATTTCAATTTGAATTATTTGTGAAGAAAGATCCATTAATTCTGATAAAAAGAATCAGTAGTTACTCCTGTTTTAGCTTTTGATGAATTGTAGGAAGAGTTAGAAATTAATGCTGTAATACATTTATTTACAGCGGTTCATGTGTGTCCCCAAACCAACTTCTTGTACTACCACCCCTTTGGTTCCGCAACTTTATGTAAAACCGCTTCAAGACACCCATTCAGACGACAGGTCTAGGGACGTAAGAGGACGTCGCCGTCAAGCCAAATTCAACCGGTAAAAGCTCACCGCCAAAAACAAGGTACTGTAACCCCGACGATAAAGCAACGTACAAACCAACGAAAGTGCAGTGTAGTGAAACAAAGGTTCATTCGAGAATGTCAATAAAAAGTGGGGATTCAAAATTATTATGAAATGGGTTATATGGGTTACTATCGACGAAATTTGGGTTCAACGGGTTTTTTTCTTTCTTGAGTAATTTCATGTTGAAATTGATTGGTTATTTTATGACTGATCTTGTTTGGTTTTGTGACGTATTGCTATCTAAACGGGGATAGTAATGCGCCCCCGAATCAGATGAAGAATGTCAACAAAGTAACATGATATTGTTGTTTCTGTTGTTCGATTTTAGCTGCCAATGTTTATTGAAGCTGTTTGTATTTTTCTATTATTTCAAATTGTAGTGTTATTCTATAGAAAACCTATTAAATCAGGCATGGCAAGATTAATTGAAGTTTTCTTGACTCTAGCCCGTTCACCTGCATGATTAGGTATAGACTCAGGTATTTTCTAGATGTGTCGGCCTATTTCTAAATTCTAAATTTTTTTCAAAATTATCTTCTAAGGCACACAACTGTTAACAAATTTATAATAATCAACATTGTATGTTTACTTATTGACATACTTTAAGGGTTATGTTTCTCTGGAATCAACAATTAGGAAATGTCACCTCCATGTATGTCACTCCCGTGGATGTCAACTCCATGGATAATTCATCCCATGGAGGTGACCAAATATCCATGAAGATGACTTATAATTCAATAAAATTATATATTTAGTGTCACGGTGAGATTCGCTAAACAGCTTTGATAAGAAACTTTCTATAATAATAAGCTAAAAATTACAACTACCCACCTTTATTGGCTGTTGAAATGACAACAAAATCTATGATATATTCATTTATTGAGATCCAGATTCACAAACAATTGTAAATGGTTTTCAAATAACCTATAACAGCATAATGAATGTTTGTTTACAATAAGGGTTAGTTTCTCGATGCAAACTGAGCTGGCTATCTTATCAGTCAGCTGATAACCGGCGTGTCTGTTTCTGGTTGTTGACTGCTTGCTTGGATTTTCAATTTTATTATATTGTTTATTGTACATTCTGACCTGCTGGAAAATCTGCTCATTGTTCCCCTATATTTGTTTCGCTTGTTTTCTCGTTTTTATTTGTAAAATTATTATTTATTCTATATGGCACACCTGATCTCATTTTCTTCATTTGTAGCCATCCTTTTGGTAGATTTGTTTTTCTGACCAGTGATTGGTCATTAACTGGTCATGTGACCTTTTCTTTCCCAAACCTAGCTTCTCAATTTCGGAGAAGAAGGAAGAAAGGAGAGATCAACTGAGCACACTAATGGAGAGTCGTTTGTAACTCCTATTTGTTATTTTTTGTCGTTTTAAACGTTTCATTGTTAAATTTATGTAAGAGTGCTAAATTCAATTAATGTAGAGTTCCCGTAACGTTAGAATTTTATTTGATTGCCCAGTCTCAGTTAAAAAGGAGTTATCAATTATTAAAATCTCGAGCCAAATAATGAAGCCTAATATGATGCCATGCAGCCTGACGAAAGATGCCAGCCATGCAGTGAACAAATCTTCATGAGTGAGTGCGCGTATATTATGGGCCCATATAAATGTGAGTGATTTATAATATTATTATTTCAAAATCTCTTTGACTCAATTTTTCATAGACAAACTGGTATATCGTTTGTAAAAATTCTGACGTTACACTGTCCAAACTTGAGTCGGGCAACCCTTGGGTGAAAGCACTACATGCTCATCCTTAATAAATTTATAAGTTTGAAAAAACTCTTTGAAATTCGAATTGTATTGTTTATGGGCTTAACCATTCATTATCAAATTCATTTATTAATTATTGAACAAACAATATTCTTATATGATTTAGTAAATTTAAATAAATGCAACTTGTCATCACATGTTGTTCCTTAGTGACCCTGTGTTCGATCTTGCTTATAGCTTATTTATTTGCTAATATCATTTCATTTCAGAGGTCAATAGTAACCCATCATCGAGTTACTTCATCCTGAGGAAATATAGTACAATTAATCCTTTGATTAATTGTCAGGAAAATAATCTAGTATACTCTAGACATTTTTTCCTATTTCGTGTGACAAGGGTACTTCCCAAAACAGGAGTTAACCCTCGGATAAGTGCCGTCACCGACAGGAGACTGGTATAACCATCACAGTAGTTTCAACAAATTTATAATAATCATAATTGTATGTTTAATTATTAACATACTTCAAGGGTCATGTTTCTCTGGAATCAACAATGAGGAAATGTCACCTCCATGGATGTCAACTCCATGGATAACTCATTCCGTGGAGGTCACTAAATCTCCATGGAGGTGACTTAGAATTCAATAGAATCATGCAGTTCTCTGGAATCATCAATTAGGGAATGTCACCTCCATGGATAACTCATTCCGTGGAGGTCACTAGATCTCCATGAAGGTGACTTATAATTCAATAAAATTTTGTTGTTCTCTGGAATCAACAATTAGGGAATGTCACCTCCATGGATAACTCATTCCGTGGAGGTTACTAAATTTCCATGAAGGTGACTTATAATTCAATAAGATTATGTAGTTTTAACAATCAAAGTTGTATGTTTACTCTTCAACATACTTCAAGGGTAATGTTTCTCTGGAATCAACAATGAGGAAATGTCACCTCCATGGATAACTCATTCCATGGAGGTGACTGAATCTTCTCCTATTACCTTGAAGGTTGTTGAAATCTTTATCTGTCTAAATTATATTGGGTCTTGTTCAGTGGCATTCTTTTTCACAGTCTAAACTACTTTTCATCAGTTTATTGTCAATCCACATTCCACACTGATTTATTGTTGTTTTGAAAGGATTAAGAAGCTTTCCGATTGATTATGATATAGAGAAAAGCGATCATCAGTAAGATCATTAACAGACAGGTTTGTTCTGAGCGGATAGGAAGTAAGTTGCTGTATAGTATATCGGTCAAGGATAACGAAGATTTGATGATGCGTACTGTGGCAGATAAAGATCCTCGATAGAATTGTCTGGAAGAGTGAAGAAGGAGAGAAGATCAGTCCCAAAGATAGGGAATGGAAACGGCAAGAATCAGCAAAACGAGCTGAAGAACCGTGAAAATGTGTTTGGCAGATAAGGCCAACAGTTGTGATGGGAATGGAACGAAATAAAAAGGCTTAAAGGGAGATGAAAGACAGGAAGAAGAGGAGGAAGGGAAAGAAAAGGAGGAAGAATGGGAAATCGACTGATGATGTCCCAGTAGACTGATACCCGAAAACTCTTGGCAGAACATTAGGATGGCCTCTGTGTGATTCAAAGATCTTATCAAATGATTCAACAATCTTCTATGGAATCATGATCCAGGCTAATCTTTCTACCGATGCCTCACTATCACTTCAAATGAAGATATCATCAATGATATACAGTTGTTATACAATTAACTTCATTATTTTTTCTTTATTATCTTTTTGATGCTAATCATGTCTCAAATCATTGATTACTCTACAATAAATTCATTCAGTAATAGGAAATTGAAATTCATGTTCATGCTAGTGTCTAGGGTCAGATCACTCCCGTGTTATCGGATGGGCACGTTAAATTGTCGGTCCCGGCTGAAGTATGACAGTTGTAAGGCCCATTTGACGGCTTAAATTATATATTCAGGCGGTGGGATCTTCCCGCAAGGGACTCCCCACCAACAAAAGCCATACGAATTTACTTTTACTGTATAATTACTGTCCCGTACTACCCTTTAGAAAAAAAAACTTTAAAAAAGTTCAACAACTTGGGTCATTTTCAAGTTGATTTCTTCTATTTCAAAGTTTTTTAAAAAATAAAGGGTACAACAAGATTTTTATATTGTTTTTATTAATTTGTTCAAAAGTAGCCCATGTGAGTAGTGTTTTTAATTACTGTCCCATACATGGTGAAGTATATAGAGCTCCAGAAATATATTGAAATATCCTAAATTTTCGTGTCCGCTTTATATTCTGTGACTGTCTGGAGTAAGTTGATCGTTGATGTGAATCGTCATGTTGTAACTGAATTGTATTGAGTGAATTCAATTTCTAACTTTGGAAAGTGAATCTTCCTTTCAATTTCGAATTATTATGAAAATAAACAGATCAAAGCGAGCAAAGTTCGTCCAAATCTAGTAGTATAACAGAGGTTATAGTTAGAGTTAACAGAGTTATACAAAGGTTTTCCTAGTACATGGATATCAACACTTGGAAAAACCCTTCAATCTTCCATCCTTTTTTACACCTCTTTTTATTTTGTTTTAATGTGTATTCTTTTTGTTAATCTCTGTATTGAACTTGTATGTATGTGTTAAAAGAAATAAATTGAAATTGAAATTTGAATCACTATCCAAGTCACCAACCACTTAACCACAAGTCCAAATGCATTATATCCTGTATAGCAGAACGTACTTCGGAATCAGCAAATCTATCGCCAAACTTGAAAAAATAATTTCTCTCTTTGTAATTCTAATTGTGAATGATTCAGGGGATGGGACTTGCCAGAAAGGTTGCCAAAACTATTCAAGCTAAGTCTTCATACCAAAGAGCTCTGACTCAGACATCAAAGCAAATCCGCTTTGGAACTCAATCTCCAAACTATAGAGACGTTTTTCTCCATACGAATAAGTGATATTTCACATTGTAAATGATAACAAGCATGATTATACAAAGGGTGCCAAAATCTAGTATTCCTTTCTAGTATGTAAAATTGTATACTTCATAGCTTGATCTCCAACAAGCTATGAAGTATACAATTTTACATACTAGAAAGGAATACTAGATTTTGGCAATTTTATGGGGAAATTGCAGTCTTCCTGAGTGACTACATACTAGAAAGGATCTTGTCCAAGATTCTAGATCTACATACTAAAGGATCTGAAAAGATCTTGGCACCCTTTGTGTAATCAACCAAGATCTAGTATTCCTTTCTAGTATGTAGCCACTCTGGAAAACTGCAATTTCCACATGAAATTGTACTTCGTAGCTTGATCTCCAAGCTAATGAAATGTGTCTCAACCATCAAATATATTTATTGTTGATTGTGAGAATGTATAAATCAAGGTCGAGATCAAGTACCCTTATAGAACCAACCACTCCGGAAAACTCACCAATTGTCTGTATAGCAAATCCTACTCCGGAACTTAATCTCGCGCTTCAAGAACTTACACGCTAGCATTTCAGTTCCCACTTGGTTTCTTGTCGACCACAACCTAATTCAGTTATCGACTTCGAGGCCTCTCTATAGTACTCGCTTCTCTAAGCTCTTTGGGCGATCATCACTTCGAGTGCTGACTGTCTCCATCTCTTCCTCCATCTATTTCTATCTCTTTCCCCAATTTTCTGCTCTTTTCGCCACGGCTCCAAAACATAATCCGATTAGCTGGCAACGAAATGAGCTCTAGAATTGAGCCTACAAAGAGGATTGATTTCAATTAGTTACATTAATTAAATGCGGATATTGCAAACCATTTCAGAGAACTGATGTGTGTGTGTGTGTGTTGTGGCCCACTGAAATAATTGTAATAACGATAGGCTCCCGCTCTTTGTTAAAAGCCGGTGTGATCTTCTTATATAAATCGTCGATGCCGTCATGAATGGTGACGACCTGAAAAAGAGGCGATTAATTATTCCCGAGCTCTTAGTGCGACCGAAAATAAATTGGTAGGCCAAGAGTGGTGGAAATGTTTCGCTACACTTACGGTATGGTATCTGTGGAGTTATATTCTTGAATCATCCAGGTGACAATTTTGGTGACAGAGAGTGAAATTAACACTTTTAATTATTAGGACAGTAGATTAAATTTCACGAAATGAAAACTATAATTTCTAATTAAAATTAAACGAATAAATACCATGAGGTACAATTCTTGGTTGAGGAACATAAGGCTGGCAACTAATGGTAGATAATCAATGATAAACATGCATGACATGGCATATTATACACATGTTCATCATACATGTTCAACATCAGCGCGAGGCTTCTAACATAAAATACAGTGCAATACTTCACTGAGTAACACTGATAAACTTTTTCTCTTCGAAATCTTGAACAATGTTTCTTTCCAGAATCAGATAAACGTATTATGGATGTAATCCTCGTATTCATAATATATGTTTTCATGTATTATAAATCATTACGAACAAACCTCATGAACTACAAAAAAATTGATGACCGTTATTTGTAAAGGAAGTTACAGATATGAGAAAAGTAATATAGAGAATGCAAATTCTGGATGAGAGATACTTGAATTATTCATGACAAATGCAAGGCTATTTATGATATTTATGATACGAGCATTTGCCTGACAAACGGTTGTATTCGGTGTTGGTGAAGTATTTCGCAAGATTCTTCCGAGCAACTACAGGCTTTATGAGATTGTGTGGCTACTTGGAAATGAAAAGATCAATCGACCATTATTTGGTCTGAATAATGAAAATAGATAGTCAATATTGGTCAAACTAGATCCGATATAAGCTCAAACAACCACGTTGTTGGTACGTCAAATACTCTGGATTCTACTGTGTCATATTGTTCTTGCTGATGAATTTGTAATGCTGATTTGCTGAATGAAAAGGTAATGAGTTAATTGGTTCAGGAACATGGAATAAATACTTGCCATACATGGACAAATACATGAAAAAACACACAAAATGAATTTTACATTCGAATACTTTACTGTTGTAATCAACTTGCAGTAGTGATTGGTGACTGTAAATTTGATTTGACTTGTATGGTGGGGTAGCATTATGCTATATTTTCTCCATGGTTGTATACAATAATTGTTAAGTTGTATGTATTCAGTGTCATGTTTTCAGATTTCGTTATGTATTCAAATAAAGCACCTATCAAAATCTAGATTTATCAGATTTATTTATTTATTTGTTGATATAATTACAAATCATATAAATATGATCGGGATAGAACAACAGGCATAGCCCAAAACTATTCTGTTCCCAAATTTTGATAAATAATAAAATATGTCCGAAAAAAATAGGTTATGATCTTACTGAGGAAAGTTAAAGTTCAAAGTTCTATATATGAGTTAAAATTCGTAAATTATTAAGGTTTTATCTTGAGGTTTTTAACAGTATATTGTTGTCGAAAGGTAAGCCCCACTCTCTGGTTAAACAGGACGTTTAATGTTACCTGAAACTACAGTACAGTACTCTCCTTTGACACCTCTGCATAAGAAAGGCGTACATCTATACATATCTATTCAATATTAGTAAGAAAAGATTTGGCTTACACACGTACGGTAAAGGATATACACGAATGACGCATCATCAAGTCTAATGTACTGGACTGATTAACTTGAAATTTCTAGATTTCTAATTTACCGAGGATGATTATAGACCTATTTTGACATCTCAAAGATATCAGTACTTCAAGTTTTCAATAAGACACTTGCACAGCAGAGGTTGCCTTCCAGTTCTTAATATTCAATTTTAGTTCATTTATCCCACCAAATTTATTCTCAGAAGCATAACAAACTCAAGATCTGTATAACCGGATTCAAACTGGAATACTATTTCCAATTTGGAACTGTTCTATAACAATCAAGTAGTGTCATCACCATGGTTATTAATACCAAGAGCTTCAATCACGGGGAGTCAGGCTCTCTGAGTCGACTCCGACTCAGTTCCATTGCCGAATCCTATCTACGTCTGTGTCAAACTTGGCAAACAATGCCCGCCTAATTTAGTTCCGTTCTGTTGTATCGCTGAGGTTTATGATTGTTGAACAGCAAGCGACAGTACAAGAAGCATCGCGCTGCAAGCTACAAAGTAGTAGAGCTACTCGCTACTTTGTGTAGCTCTAGAAGTATCTCCAGTGATAGAACTACAAGATGTGGTAGTAGACTCCTACATCCTGCGAGACACATGCGAGACAAGAATAAGAATCATGCTAAGCCTCAATAGAACTGATTCTGTAAAATTAGCTTTCTCAGACCTAGGAATTTTTCACAATATATGGACAATATATGATGTTATAGTATTTTTCAATGATTATAATACATTTTATAAAAAATTATAATTTTTTTTTTCAAAATTTAGTGACACAAACTTGAGAAATAACACTCACGGTTATAATACAAGGTTTGGTCGTATAAAGAGAGGCACAGATTAGATCTTTTTACGAAAAAACTATATACTATATAGTTTTATATATATAGTATATACTAGATCTATATACTATATAAAACTATATAGAGGTAAGAGGTGTTTTGTAAAGTTATCAAGCAGTCTCCAAATATTAGAGGATCCAAGAATGTTTACAAATAATTTAAAGGAATATTTGGTCAAATTATTGCTGTATTCTTTTCTAGATTTCTAATTTACCGAGGATGATTATAGACCTATTTTGACATCTCAAAGATATCAGTACTTCAAGTTTTCAATAAGACACTTGCACAGCACAGGTTGCCTTCCAGTTCTTAATATTCAATTTTAGTTCATTTATCCCACCAAATTTATTCTCAGAAGCATAACAAACTCAAGATCTGTATAACCGGATTCAAACTGGAATACTATTTCCAATTTGGAACTGTTCTATAACAATCAAGTAGTGTCATCACCATGGTTATTAATACCAAGAGCTTCAATCACGGGGAGTCAGGCTCTCTGAGTCGACTCCGACTCAGTTCCATTGCCGAATCCTATCTACGTCTGTGTCAAACTTGGCAAACAATGCCCGCCTAATTTAGTTCCGTTCTGTTGTATCGCTGAGGTTTATGATTGTTGAACAGCAAGCGACAGTACAAGAAGCATCGCGCTGCAAGCTACAAAGTAGTAGAGCTACTCGCTACTTTGTGTAGCTCTAGAAGTATCTCCAGTGATAGAACTACAAGATGTGGTAGTAGACTCCTACATCCTGCGAGACACATGCGAGACAAGAATAAGAATCATGCTAAGCCTCAATAGAACTGATTCTGTAAAATTAGCTTTCTCAGACCTAGGAATTTTTCACAATATATGGACAATATATGATGTTATAGTATTTTTCAATGATTATAATACATTTTATAAAAAATTATAATTTTTTTTTTCAAAATTTAGTGACACAAACTTGAGAAATAACACTCACGGTTATAATACAAGGTTTGGTCGTATAAAGAGAGGCACAGATTAGATCTTTTTACGAAAAAACTATATACTATATAGTTTTATATATATAGTATATACTAGATCTATATACTATATAAAACTATATAGAGGTAAGAGGTGTTTTGTAAAGTTATCAAGCAGTCTCCAAATATTAGAGGATCCAAGAATGTTTACAAATAATTTAAAGGAATATTTGGTCAAATTATTGCTGTATTCTTTTCAAGAGTTCAACATTGATTTTTGATTAGACTTTTTTGTCTATATACGATACTAGGCTAGCCTAGTTATTTATATTGTAATTTATTGACACTGTTCTAATGTTATTTATATTGTAATTTATTGATACTGTTCTAATGTATTTCTTACATCTGATGGATAAAGTATTTTTAAAGTATTGTATTCTATTCTAGATTGGATTGATTGCCATGTTAGCAGGTTACGAGTAGTCAAGAATTGCCGAATACAATCGAGCATAGTCGAGTATCTTCCAGGCCCAAAATATGAGCAAGCATTGTCGAATATGTTCGAGCAAAGTCGATTATGATCGAGCATAGTCGAGTATCTTCCAGGCCCCAAATATAAGCAAAGATTGTCGAATATGTTCGAGCGAAGTCGATTATGATCGAGCATAGTCGAGTATCTTCGAGGCCCCAAATATAAGCAAGCATAGTCGAATATGTTCGAGCAAAGTCGAGCATGATGGAGAATAGTCGAGTACGATCGAGCACAGTCGAGCTAAGTAACTCCCGTTTATAAGGCACTTGATTCCATTGTATGCAATCAGTAGCAACAGTCAAAAGCCTGCGGCTATTGTGGATTTGCTTGAAACTATGAAACTCATTTATCAACTATGGTGAAATCCTCTCCAAACTGTCAGCATTCCTTGTGTATAACATTCATGCTTCTCATTCAATCAATGCTGACAATTGTCAACTGAAACATAAGAACACTAATTTCGCTCCAAGTGAGTGCTCTATACACTTCATCCACCTATGTGAGTACCTTTATACACTGTCATATACCGTATTACCCTTCATTGTTCCTGTGAGCTTTGTTGTTTGATTCGTAATCCCAAAACTTGCATAATTTGAAAGCTTATTGAGCGTTTGATGTGTCAATCACAGAATCTCTGAGTTTTATTTGTTATAAATTAATTATTATTATAATTAATTGAACAATACAATTATTACAATGAGATGTCATAATTAATACAGTAGAAGATGTCATAGTCTAAAAGAAGGAAACTAAGCTCAGCTTGGGCTAGTCTATCATTATTTTCTGCATTAAGCATGTTACATGAAAATACATAAGACAAACACAGGATAGATGATAATCTGTACTGTGATTATCCTTCATGATGAATGATTTAGTCACATATATGTATTCAGTTTAGAGTTAACCATATTCTCAAGTTCATTGATCGAAAATTGTACGTGATGAATGTATTTTTTGTTGTATACTCTTATAATTAACAAAATAATGTAAAATGGAAAATGGAGCACTTGAGTATCAAATTCCCAATTGAATATTCCACAGTACTTACTACTGTGTTTCTAGGGTGAGAAAATTGATTACTGGAATAAAAACTGATCTTTTCAATCGATTGTTTTTAGTTATCAATTATAGTCCAGGCAATGAATGCTCAAAAAAGGGTATAGAGGGAAATGTTGGGGAGACAATTTTTTACCCCACAGTTCTGTTTAGGGTAGTAAGGAGGTAAACATATCAAAAGTGGTTCAAAGGTGATTCCATTGTATGCAATCAGTAGCAACAGTCAAAAGCCTGCGGCTATTGTGGATTTGCTTGAAACTATGAAACTCATTTATCAACTATGGTGAAATCCTCTCCAAACTGTCAGCATTCCTTGTGTATAACATTCATGCTTCTCATTCAATCAATGCTGACAATTGTCAACTGAAACATAAGAACACTAATTTCGCTCCAAGTGAGTGCTCTATACACTTCATCCACCTATGTAGGTACCTTTATACACTGTCATATACCGTATTACCCTTCATTGTTCCTGTGAGCTTTGTTGTTTGATTCGTAATCCCAAAACTTGCATAATTTGAAAGCTTATTGAGCGTTTGATGTGTCAATCACAGAATCTCTGAGTTTTATTTGTTATAAATTAATTATTATTATAATTAATTGAACAATACAATTATTACAATGAGATGTCATAATTAATACAGTAGAAGATGTCATAGTCTAAAAGAAGGAAACTAAGCTTAGCTTGGGCTAGTCTATCATTATTTTCTGCATTAAGCATGATACATGAAAATACATAAGACAACACAGGATAGATGATAATCTGTACTGTGATTATCCTTCATGATGAATGATTTAGTCACATATATGTATTCAGTATAAAGACACACAACGAATACTCCGTGCAAAGATTAGAGAAGCAAAGGAAGAGTATTACAAACAAAAGTGTGAGGAAATTGAGGAGTTACAAGCAAAGCACGATAGTTTCAACATACACAAAAAAGTTAAGGAACTCACTGGTACTGGTAAACAGAAGCAACTCAATGTATTATATGATAACAAGGGGAAAATAGTGGCAGAAATAGAACAAAAGCTAGAAATATGGAAAAGCTACGTTGCACAACTCTTCAAAGACGAGAGAAAACAAATTGATCTTGAAAATATGGAAGGAGAGTTGGGCCCTGACATAATTAAAGATGAAGTGGTATATGCAATTAACACAATGAAACCCAGAAAGGCATCAGGTCCCGACCAACTGCCAGTAGAAATCCTTAAATTGATAGAGGAGGATCAGATTCATATCCTGTTAGAACTAATGAACGAAGTATATAGGACAGGAAGGATACCAAAAGAATGGTTGTTATCAACTTTTGTAGCCCTTCCAAAAAAGAAGAGTGCCAAGCATTGCAATGACTACCGAACCATAAGCCTTATGTGTCACATATTAAAAATCATGTTGAAGGTTATCCATAATAGAATATACAAGAAATTGGATGAATGCATCAGCAATACGCAGTTTGGATTCCGTAAAGGACTAGGAACAAGGGAAGCTCTGTTTGCACTCAATGTCTTATCACAAAGATGTCTGGATATGAATCAAGACCTACACGTATGCTTCATAGACTACCACAAAGCTTTTGATAGAGTTAGGCATGACCAACTCATGGAAACCCTAATAAAGAGGAGAATAGACCACAGAGACATAAGAATTATTTCCAACCTCTACTATAGTCAAAAAGCAGCAGTACGAGTAGAGAATGTAACATCGGAAGAAATTGAAATACAGAGAGGGGTTCGTCAAGGATGTATACTGTCACCAATCCTCTTCAATCTCTACTCTGAAGATATAGTAGATAAAGCACTTGGTGATCAAGACATAGGCATTAAAATCAATGGTACGGCAATAAATAATCTGCGATATGCTGACGATACAGTTATTTTAGCTGGAACACATGAAGAACTACAGACACTACTTGATAGAATTGTCGCAGTAAGTAAAGAATATGGGCTGTCACTGAACATAAACAAAACAAAGTACATGCTAATCACAAAAGCAACGCAAGACAATCCTATGGTATATGTAGAAAACCAACCTATTGAGAGAGTAAGAGAATATAAATACCTAGGAACAACCCTCAATGCAAACAATGACAGTACCCAAGAAATACGAATCAGAGTCGAACAGGCCAGAAGTGTATTTACAAGAATGAAGAAGCTTTTCTGTTGCCGAGATCTAAACCTTGATTTGAAGATAAGAATGATGAGGTGCTATGTGTTATCTGTTTTGTACTATGGCATGGAAGCCTGGACGCTGAAGGAGATTGATGTGAGGAGATTGGAGGCATTTGAGCTATGGATGTATCGAAGAATACTACGGATTTCATGGGTGGAGAGAGTGACCAATGTAGAAGTGATGAGACGCATACGCAAGGAAAAAGAAGTAATCATGACAATTAAGAGAAGAAAACTGCTATACATGGGACATGTTATGAGAGGAGAAAAATATCAATTGCTTCAAGTTATTATGCAGGGGAAAGTCCAAGGAAGGAGATCCGTAGGAAGGAGACGAAACTCATGGCTGAAGAACCTTCGGGATTGGTTTGGATGCAGCAATAATGACCTATTTCGATCTGCGGTCTCAAAAGTAAAAATCGCCTTGATGATTGCCAACCTTCGAAACGGAGACGGCACCTAAAGAAGAAGAAGATAATATACCAGGAAAATGTAGAGTGTAAATAGACACTTGAAATGCCCATTCCCTGATTTCCTCTCCACTGAAGTCTATACTCTGATTCACCCGCCAGATTCATTCAACTACATCTTGCAGCAGTAGCGTAGTGGCTAGCTGTTTAAATTGTAAATTCTCAAACAGAGGGTTCAGTTTTTGTTTGTGTTGGGAGAAAGAGACCATGCATCTGAGTTGAGGGGCTTACCACCTATGTAATGTATAACTATATATACTCTTTACTATGTATATACGGTCAGGGGCTATCTATCCTGACAGTAGGGTTGTTTAGAGAGAAAGGAAGAAAGAGAGAGATGGAGAGGAGAGAGAATCAGACATCCCTGGTCCAACATTTCTGAATCGCATCTACTTTTTATGTGGCCTTTCTCACGAGTTGTTACAGTGGCGAAACAGACCTCAGCGCCGCGTGAGAGGCCCCATGTTGCAAGCCTAATACTGGTTTTAGACTCGACAAGAGTGGCCCAACTTTAATTAGAGCCTCTAACCCCCCCAACAACATTCCCGGCCTAAATCTGTTTTCGGAATTCGATCCGTTCATTAGTCGACGCGAAAAAGTTTGAACGGATTTACGAGGTGTTAACGAAGTTAATGCTGTGATAAGACGGTGTTAAACCTTGTAGAAGGCCCACTCAATACTTGAAATAAAGCTTGATTCAATAGGATTGCAACACAGCTCATTAATACAATGGAAACTAGTTTTAGTTGGAAATTTTAGAGAGATAAATGTTTGTTTACAATTCGCACATCTTTTATGTTGATCCGTCCTTCCAAGAATATCAATAAATAACTGAATTTTGCATTGTGATGCATTTTTTGAAGAAGATTATCATTCACCATAGAGAAGTGAGGCTAGCTACACACACATCGATTTTTGTTCGTACGGTATTTTGCCGTCCTTACAAACTCTATTAGATTAAACAGATGATGTTTGTCAAGCTCCTTAATCTGATAGAATTCATAAGGACGGCAAAATATCGTACGAACAAAAATCGATGTGTATGTGTATGTGTGTGTGTGTGTGTGTGTGTGTGTGTGTGTGTGTGTGTGTGTGTGTGTGTGTGGTGTGTGTGTGTGTAAAGGGCTTGAGGTATTACTATTGTATTGCTATCATTATCAAACGAAATTCCAATTAAATGCTGTAAATCACCCCGAAGACTTCTGCTACTGCAAAAGTAGAATTTCCATCTAGCTATTTAACCTGTTGTCAATATTTGCAGTACCAAAAGTCTTCAGGGTGATTCACAGTATTTAACCCCTTTGGAATTTCGTTTAATAATAATAATTCATCAATTAGCATTTGAACAAATGCAGCTTCTAATTTATTTCCATCTATTACTATTGTTTGTGCTTGACAAACGAAACTATGTCATTCATGTAGCGATCATGACATATCTGTCAACAATGAAATAGAACTTTCTGTAGTTTTCGGTGCTAAATTTTATGTTCACAATATTTTAATATGAATTGAGAGGACCTGATATATTTATTCAATTCTGAAAAAATTCAATGGATCAACCTCGATATTGTCTTTGATAGGACAGGCTATAAATAATTTCAAATTCAATTGATTTCAAAACATAAAAAGCATTTGACTCTTGAAAGCCTAGACTCCATCGCCATGCACCATTGTTGTGCTTCATTTTCATAATTCAGATGGATATATATATGTATATCAAAATAAATGTCTCTTTGTTTGTTTGTATGTTTGTTTATTCGTTTGTTTGTTCCCTATAGACACGAAACTACTCAAAAGAACAGCATGAAACTTTGGGAATATGTTGTGTGAATATTGGGGATGGTTCCAGAAATTTCAATAGGGAGGCTAGTAATAATTATTTATTAATCCATTTCACATACCTATGTTTTCGAAATTTTCGGCCGAGCGGCTACCGAAGAACAGAAAGATGATAATGATACAAGATCATCATTGTGATAATATGATTTAGCATCTAAAGCTACCAGCTGTATAATAAACACGTCATCCTATGATATTGTGTACTGGTATTAAAACGGAAGTTTGGAGTTGAAGTTAGTGTAGTTGATTGGTACCAGCTGTAGATAATGGTTCCTTAGAAGACCGTTTATACAAATAATAAATTATAACTCCCCTATCATTGAGAAACTGGGAAATGTTGGGAAAAATTATACACCTCATGAAAGAGAGTTGCTCATATTGCATTCATTAATAATTACTGAAGGATGACATACTAATTTACATTTTTTTTCAAATTTAGCTTACCTTATATTCATAGTATAATGGAAGATGGAAAGAATATGGAATTTTGTGTAATTCATCGTACATCGCATATCTCCTCGACCATCTATTGGCAATCAAAAACTATGAAAACATTAAATTCATCTTATAAACACTAATTTAACCTATCTATTTTTTTCTGATCCAATACTTTACTGATAGATATTACTACCAATTGATTGAGAAGAATAATATGCTTTCGGAATAATAAATGCTGCATGACTAAGCACATAGGAAGTCCGTATTGAGATGAAAATGAAGTATTGATTGTCGGACAAATTTAATGATTGTGTGACATGATAGAAATTGGATTTTTGGCGGTACGAAGTTCGCCGGGTAAGCTAGTTCAAACTATAAATCGTTCTATCGTTTATCGTTCTATAGCTACACATTCCGAAAGGCTTGTTACTCCTACACTCAATTCGAATTATAACTACATGATCTCAATTTAATATGTCAGTTTGGTTGTCAACTAGATTATCACAATGTACTAGACGTATAATCAAAACTCATTGAACATTGAACTTATATACAAATAACTTGATGGGATTAGGAGGCTGAAGGCCATCAACACGTGGGTAGTTCAATCCGAAAATCAAATTGTTGCCAGATCCTTGATGATAGAATTCGTTCATTTCGATAGTCGATCTAACACGATGTCGATAGCCGATCCAAAGCGATTCCGATAGTCGCGCCGTTATCATCGCGTCTATTGAATTATGGCGCTGTTTTGTCGCTGGTAAATCGCCGATAACGATGCGCGTTTCAAGTTGGACGTCATCAGAACGCTGAAAAGGTTTTCCTTTGGAAGCGATTCCGTTTCGGCAAACAACAGAACTCTGTTCCAATTAAAACAGATCCCGATTGAATGGCTGGCCTAATTGGACGCGACGCGGCGCGATTCCTAGCATCGACGTTTGTTTATGACGTTGCAAAAATGAGAGAACATCCTCTATTTTCTATGTTCTCCTCGGTTCTTAGTTACTAGACAACAACTCGCTCTCATCAGCTGCACTTCGGCCGAGTTTTTCAGGGCGTTTGTTAGTTGGACTCGTTCCGCCCAATTTCACGATCTAGTCTGTAAAGATGTTTAAAAACGAGAAATCTATTGATTGTCCCATAGAATATTGAAAGTACATCAGTTCTGTTCATTAACACAAACATAACATGAACAGGAAACGGTGGAAATTATAATTGTAGGAGTGGAATCGATTGATTCGACATGAAAAGTTCCATAAAAGTTTTGTTCATAAATAAATGTCAATCTTCAAAAACAGAGTAGATCAAATATACAATTTTGGTTAGGAACTGCAATCTCAAAATAACAAACTTTTGACCTACACCAAGACCAAATTAACGCTCATATACTTTTTGAAATTATTTTTATTGTTAAATTTCATCAGTAAATGAAAACAGTCGGAAACGGAGATTATGCTATCTAGACATACGTCTATATATCTACGACTAGCCTACTGTATTATCTATTATCATTAGGGGTTCTCGACTATTATCCTGGATTATCTGGGTGAGTGTTAGGTGTCTGTTCACATTGACACAGCTTCAGTTGTATGATTAGTAGCTTCTTTTCCCAAATGGGATCTTCAATAATCTGCAGTTTAATATCTCTATTCAATTGTGCAGTATGATCCAGTGAATTTCTCTATTACATACAACATAAGAACGCGTGAGAATAGGTGAATAGTAGAGCCAGAATAGAGGTTATGGAGTGAAGTATTAGATTTTTTTCGATTTGCTGGAGAGTGAAAGTACCTACTCGATGTCGTATCCACACATATCCTCAAATGCTGACATAGTGACCCAGAATTTTAATGGTTGACTGGTTAGGTCAGTACCTGCTAGAATGATGTGTCACGGTCATAAGTTCATAGATGGATTTGTCATGAGACCTGAACTCGCTCACCCCAACTCACACTCTTAACTCACGGAGAGCGGTCAAGGGTTGTCAACGCTAGGAAATGTAGGAAATCTAGGAAATATTCAGAAGCGGAGAGCGGTGCTTTTTCTCGCGTCACGTGAATTGATGATGAGGGATTGGATAAGTTGACCGCAATAGAACTGACTAAAAAGCTGTGAGCTGGAAGAAACGCTGATAAAGATGGGTGGAGGGGGCGGCGGTTTGAGTAGGGGAGAGGGAGAAATGAATATTGTTCTAGGTTTAGGAAGAGAACAGCGGTGAGTTGGCAACAATGAAGATTGATTCTGTCCGAATGAGATGCTTGCAGCTGATTGACTGGACACCACATGAACGGGAAACAGCTTCAATTTTCCGGCGAAAAATAGGGTGAAACTCATTGGGATACTGTTCTCTTGTTCCCGGCGTAGTTGGGAATGGATGTTGCCTACCGATCTTTTGTGGCCTTCTTCTATATTTGGAAAATTAAGGACAAAATTATGAAATTGAAGAATTGTGAACAATAGCCTGTTCTTTTGTTTTCAAACTACTGTATTGTTTACTCTATACAATAAATAAATATTGTATAGAAGTGTATTTTGAGACTCTAAAGACTCCTAGAGAGTCTTTTTCTATAAATGTAGTGTCTCGGAAACGTATGACCCCAGCTCCACCAATGTGTCTCTCCACTTGACACTAACAAAGCATGTCCTTGAAAAAATGAGAATATTTTCAAATTCGTAGACTCGTTTTGATGTTCTATGACTTCTCCATAATAATTAAAACAGTTGAAAATTGCACTGCAACCAATGATGTGTTAGTTTCAACATGAAAGTTCCATTGTTCTGAAAGTTGAAGCTTCTAGAAATTTGAATTTACTTTTATTTTATCAACAACATTCATAATTATGGATTTTTTTGAAATCTGTTCATTACCCTGTATATCGCGTCAGAATCATCCACGCAACCACATGTTCCATAGTTCTGGATAGGGGGAAATATTAAAAATAATAGCATTATAGGTCTCTGTTACTATGAAGTGAGTATTTTTACTTTCCTTGCTCTATTACCATAGGTAAGGTAAAAAATTAAATTGCTTTCCGGAAAAAATTAAGGTACACCAATCTCTAAATTTCTATACGTTTCAAGGACCCCAGAGTCCAAAAATGTGGTTTCTGGGTATTGGTGTGTGTGTGGTGTGTGTGTGTGTGTGTGTGTGTGTGTGTGTGTGTGTGTGTGTGTGTGTACACACGATATCTCATCTACCAATTAACGGAATGACTTGAAATTTGGAACTTGAGGTCCTTCCCCTATAAGGATCCGACAAGTACAATTTGGATCAATTGCAATTCAAGTGCGGCTGAAATGGCGTGAATGATGTCAAAGACAGGGTTTTTCGCGATTTCCTCAAAAACGGTTCCAACGATTTCGATCAAACTCATACCTAAAATAGTTATTGGTAAGCTCTATCAAATGCTACAATTCCCATATCTGTAAAAATTTACGTAGCTCCGCCTAATCTATGCAAGATTTGTTTGATTTTAGATTCCCAATTATCAGGCCTCAGATACAATATATTAAACAAAAAATTTCAAGTGGAATAGATTGAGCTTAAAAATCTCTACACTTAATATTCAGTAACATTTTTCACCTAAAATTGAAAATAAGCTCGAAATTCGAGAAAATGTGATTATTCAATTGCAAACTGTTGGAAACTGTTGATTCTATTAAATAGTTCACTATGAAGAGATAGCAGACCTCGTGTGTTGAGGCCGATCTCCTGGTGACAAATGATTTTGTCGGAGAAGGCTTAGTTGTTGAAATTGTGCTTGGCCCTGAGGTCTGCCGATTTGAATCTTGTTAATAATGTGATCCTAATTCTAGTGGTTTGAGGGTCTTGGAAATAAGAACATAGATATGCGGTTGACTGACTGCTCTTATAATAATGCAAATATTATTAAATACATCTTTACATGAATATGCGGTTGACTGACTGCTCTTATAATAATGCAAATATTATTAAATACATCTTTACATGAAAATCAAATAATCAATCTGTCTTTAAGAGACCAACACAACATGTCTTTAAGAGACCAAATACTCATATCTTTAAGAGACCAAATTTACGGGGGGCACATGTGATATTGTAGTGGGGGGTATCAAGTACTTATCTAAGATATGTCGTCCTCGACCTCGAGTCCGGTGTCCAAAGGGTGATGGATGAGGATGAAGGGTGATGGCCTCCAGGCGATGTCAGGATCGATGGTGGTGTCAGATCGAAGATCGTCTTTCAGCCCCGCACGGCAAGGTCAGATGTCCGATATCACCGGCCATCTCGGTCGGCGAATTCGTCAGCCCTCGTTCGACAGCAAGGCATATTTACAGCTCGATCCTCGAATGAGTATTCAAGAATACACACACACAAACAAAAAAACCTGCAACACAAGTAGGGATGTCAATCCCGGGACTGTTTTCCAATCCTGGTATTTCGGGATTATCCAATATCAATCACGGGATCCCGGGATTGGCAAAAATCAGTTTAGTGCATTTTAACCAATTGTTCCTCCTCAATTACATGTTCAATAACAGTGTGTGGAGATGAAAAAGGGCCCATTAAAAAGGGAGAGGCTATTATTAACCTTTGAGTCGTGACCCTGGGTCCCAGTGACCCGAGCGTTTCTATTGTAGTTCATAACATCACCACTAGTCGCTTGAGGCGCTAGTCACTGGCATGTAAATTCATTTCAGTGCAGCCTTGACTGCGGTGTAAGACGGTAGATTCGTATTTGTCTCATTACCGGAGTTATTGCGTTTTCGGGTCCTAAGGACCCAGGGTTCACGACTTATGCTACATTTTTGCAGTACGTTTTTTCGAGTGTTTTGTTGAGTTACACGTTAATTTCCATTACAATGAATGTTAATGACAGAGACTTTGAAGCAACGACAGAGCAACTTTTAAATGAAGATCTTAGTGATTTGGAAGATGGTTTAGAAGAAGATGACTTTGACAGTAATTCCGAACAAGATCAGACTGAAGTTGTAGCTACTGTTGAAAATTTCAATGCGGAATCTAGTGATGAAGAATCAAATGAATACAACCGAATACAGGAGCTACGAAATGTTCTGCAACAAGTACGTGATGAAGACTATTTAGAAGAACGCCCAGAAGAAGACATCCCAGGAGAAGACAACCCAGGAGAAGACAACCCAGGAGAAGACAACTCAAACAAGGACAATACAAAAGAAGACAGCTCAGAAGAAGACAGCTCAGAAGAAGACAACCCAGAAGAGGATGTCAGACCGCTCTACTTCTATGGAAAACCTGTGGGGAAGAATAAAATACGAATCAAATGGAGTTCAAAGGAACCATCTAGAAGAGGTAGGCCAGATGCTCATAACATCATCAAAATTCCTCATAACCGAGGTAATATGAGAGTCATGGGGAATTCTGCTACTTCAATTGACATTTTTGATGCTTTATTCACTCCTGGGACATTGAATGAGATTCTTGTTCATACGAATATCAAATTATCAAAAATTAGACCAAAATATGCAGATCAAAATCGACCAGAGATTAGGGATACGAACTTGATTGAACTACGAGCTCTTTTAGGTCTTTTGTTCTATGGAGCGGCATTCAAAGCCAACAAAGAAGATTTGCGTAGCCTGTATGCTACAGATGGTAGTGGTAGGGAAATATTTCGATTTGTTATGTCACAGAAACGTCTTGAAGTTTTATTGTATTGTTTGAGGTTTGATGATGCAACCACCAGGGCTACAAGGAAAGAGAATGATCCAGCTGCAGCAGTCTCTAAGTTGTTCTATGAACTAATTGATAACTTTCAGGTTAACTTCTCTTTGGGATCAAACACTTGTGTTGTTGAAATGCTTGCCAATTTTAGGGGAAGATGTAGGTTCAAAATGTACATGCCAAGAAAACCAGCCAGATTTGGTATAAAAATTATGATGCTTTGTGATGCTCGCAGCTCATATTGCTACAATGTGTATATTTATACTGGCAAGAATTCTGATGGACATGGACTGGATAATGAATACAATAGTTGTAGTGCTCCAACTAAGTCAGTAGTTCGTCTGAGTAAATGTATTTTCAATACCAACCGCAATGTGACGGGGGACAATTGGTTTTCATCAGTTCCTTTGGCAAATATTCTGATGAAAAAAGGTTTTACATACCTGGGAACTCTTAAAAAGAATAAAACTGAAATACCAACATCATTTCAAGCAAGCCGAGATAGGGAAGTAGGCTCTTCATTGTATGGATTTTCAGGACAAATGACACTTTTGTCTCATGTACCAAAACCTCAAAAGGCAGTCATTCTGTTATCAACGATGCATCATGATAAAAGTATAGATGAAAACACAAAGAAGCCAACCATGATATCAGATTACAACCTTACTAAAGGTGGGGTTGACAACCTTGATAGAATGATTGCTAACTTTTCAACTGCACGAAAAACTTTGCGCTGGCCAATGCGGATTTTTTATGCCATGCTTGACATCACTGGAGTGAATACGTTCATAATTTATAATTCATTCAGGGATAATCCAGTCTACAAAGCAAGAGGAGCATTTTTGAAAGACCTAGCTATGGGTCTTGTCAAACCACATATGCAGAACCGGTTGGCAAACATTGCACTTCAACAAGAGCTGAAGATGGGTATAGGTCGAGTTTTGAAGGTTGAAATGTTGAAAAATACCCCACCAGTCGAGCAAAATCCAAAGGAAAAGAGTAAAAGGAAGAGATGTTACACTTGCCCTTCAAAATATGACAGGAAAACATACATTTATTGTGAAAATTGCAAACAACCTATTTGTAATAAGTGCTCTCATGAAATTTGTTCAAACTGCATGGACTAATTTTCAAGGGTAGAAAAAAACTCACATTTTTGTGTTTTATTTTGCATACAATATTTTTCTGAGTTCTTTATATCATATGAGTTTGAAAAAAACATTGAGTGTATCTTGAAATAATCATCTTTCATATATTTCTTTATATTTAAAAATGCACTACAATTCTAACCTAAAATTTTGTACTTTTTTGAATTTCATATTACATGCACAAATAAAGTAATTATATTCACATTAACTATTGTAGCTGTCTTTGAATACCCAAAACTTGTATACTGGGTTAAAATTGCAATGAAAGTTAACCTCTAAGTCATATTTTTAGAGTAGTTTCAGAATGGGTCCCTGGGACCCACAATCACGACTTATGTGATTTTTTGAGGGGGTCACGACTCAAAGGTTAAAATGAAAAAAAAATACTTGGGAATAATGTTAAAATTGAACATTCTATTTCTATAAATGTTTTCAAGATTAGGAGTAACTGTTTCATTTCATGTCCTACCTCAAATAATGTGCTGTATCCCAGATGATAGTGAGAACTGAGGGAAGCAAGATAACTCATCAGAGTATTATTTATGTAGAACAAAAGCATTCCTATCCTACGGGATAGAGCTCACACTTGAATTACGTCAAATACTGTAAAGTTAATTAATATCAATTGAATTAATAATGAAATAGAATACTTTTTGTAAGACCGTAACGCCATACCAACCAAACAACGCGAAAGCTGAACCACTACACTACTAAATGAAATTTCGTAGAGCCAACTATAATATTCACTTCAACTAGATATACTACTTATGATAGAGAAAGAGAAGAGGTGGGGAATAATTAGACAGAGAGTGAATCGTTAGTGCTTTTTTATTTCTGATTTCTGAAGTCTTTTCAAAGTTCGGAATGCAATTCAAGGAAATGCCATCAGCAATATTGCAAATATTGCGCCGTCTAGACTGTTAATTGTGGTGCTGTGTGAACAGAAACAAGTGTAGAGACATAACAACCGATCAACAACCATTCTGCCAATTATGCGAACTGATAATGCGAATTCTATTATAATGTGTTTCAATTTACTTCGAACTTGGATGGATACGGTGAGTAGTGAAAAGGTGGGATGCAGCTGCCGCGGTGTTGCCATATTTACACGGTCATTCACGAGTGAGAATAATGTTGCCTATAAGCTCTTATAAGCCTAATGTTGCTCTTATAAGCCTACAGACGGGGAAAGAAGAGGCGGTCAGTAGGTACTTTCCATCAAATCAATTTTGGGTACAAGAAAACTCTATAATAATGATGACGGTTCCTTGCTCCATTCCGAGCTGCGATGTATTAAAACACTTTTTCTATATGTATTTAACACGACATGCAGTCGAAAGATAAATTTTGACTGCATGTCGTGTTAAATACATAGAGAAAAAGTGTGTCTGTAATGAAGAATCAACTGATTTACATAACACAAATGGACACAATATGAGCCTACATAGTCGACATTACTTATTTTGACCTTAATGAGTATAAATAATATTCATAGCTGAAGTAGGCCTATACGTCTGTGAGACGTCTTAATAAGACGTCTCACATAATATGTGAGTATTTCCCTTCAACCACGGAGTAATGAAGAGATTAATAAGTAATAGTTTGTGAGTCAAGAGATGGAATTTAATAAAAAAAAATGCATTTGCCAATGCTAATTAAGTAAGTAATGCTAAGTAATGAGCAATAAGCACTTCTTTATTCCGTGCTTCTATGAAACTTACTATAAAAACTAGCTGAAGTACTCGCTCGTGAGCTATATCATTCTGATTTTAAAGTCTGCAGCTTGTTGGCTATTCTGAGAAAGATTTTTAAAAACCTATAGAAAATGTTTTGCAGAAATAACACAATTGATGTGGAGAAGTACACAACATGCAAAGGCCAAGAGCCCCCCAGCAGATGAATCCAACTGCCGTATTAACTGCTTAACAGGCAGGGGTCGCATTGGCGCCAGCCAACTCATTGTAGCTCCTTTCTTGTCTTGCTTGTACACCATTGATTATACGTTGACAATTCAATGGCTTCTGAGGTGATCATGAAACAATACAAAAAACTAATCTATAACCATCAACCTGCGTTTTGTTTTACCTAATGACTAATACTGTGACAAATCTAGGACGTTCTGGTATGTGGATGTCGATGTCGACGGCAGTGGATTTATTCCATCAAAGGCATCATCATCATCATCATCATCATTTGCTTCATCTTCAACACAGCTTTGGTTGATGTAGATTTCGTGTGTTTCTTTGATGGTTTCAACATTGCATTCATCAGCCAAATCGTCGAGGTCACTAGTTTCACTGTCACTGTCATTTTCATTCAAGTGAATTATTAGCTCTTCGACAGCGGCTTCATTCAGACCATCTTGTGTACTAGCGTTCAATATTGTCTCTCTAGTATGTTTTACTACCTGAGCCCATTCTCTACCTGTCACCTTCCCAATGCCTTCTTCAGTTAACCTTCTAACTCCAGTCAGGTTGAATGCCTTATTGTTTTGAGCAACGTGTCCCTTCACTTGAGCCCAAACCAGTTCTATCGCATTGAAATGACAATGGTAGGGTGGGAGCCTAACAACTTTATGCCCTTTCGCCCTAGCCATCTCATCAATGAAATACTTGGGGACTGGCGTTCTATGAATTTCACAAAGTTGCAACAACTCCGCTTTTGACATGCATTCTTCGAACTGTATGCTATGCTCACTAAGCCATACCTTCATTTCTTGTTTGTTGTTTGCAATTAATTGTTGGAACCTTATCCAATATCTTTGAATGATATGGGGCGTTGTCCATAATAATAGTGGAAGGCCTAGAAAGATTGGGTAAAAGGGCTCCACTAAAACATTTTGAAAAAGTTTCATGATTCATTTCTTTGTGGTAATCGGTTGTTTTTTTTTTTTTTTTTTTTTTGAAGAAAACAATAAACAACAATTGGGATTTACCCATGTTTCATCCAACCACACTATTTCATCAAAATTTAAGTCCTTCACCTCCCGAAGAAACCGACTACGCCAAGCTACAATGTCATTGTGCTCCAGTAGAAGTTTTCGTTGATTTAAACGTTTGTACTCAAACCCCAATGCATAAAGTACTATTTTCAGTGAAGAGCGGCTTCCCTTAAATAGATCTGAGTCTTTCAGAGAAATCAGCAGTTTGTTAATTGTAGGATGAACTTTCCTATGCATATAATCATACATGTGACGTCGGATTGCTTCCTGTTGAAAACCATCAATTTCAGTTACACGTTTTCGGCCCCTTCTCTTCTTAACTGGTGTTTCCAATGTTGTCTCAGTATTAGGAGTCTCATCAATTTGCTTCTCCTTTTCCTTACAAATAGAATTTACAGTACTTCTACTTATGCCTAACGCAGCTACAGTTCTGTCTAATACTCTTTCAACTGGTATTAATATACCCCCATTTTCCTTTTCATGCTGGAAAAAACGTCTCACTTTCACTACAAGTTCACGTGTTTGACTTCGTAGAGCAGTTCCTTGGCCGATTTTAGAATAAGGAGGTGTTTTAGCTGGCTGAACACTAGAGTGACCTCTCTTTCTCCTAGCTTCTCCACTTTCCATCATGGATAAATATATTGAATACACAATAAAATGATTTGTACACTTTAAAAATTTTAGTTGTAACTTATATTTAAAAAAACACACTCACGCACACTGTACAATCAAAAGACACACTCACAACTCTATAAATCTAATAATAGTGATTCTTTTACGCAGAACACTGACCATACGCAAGACAAACGCAAAGCAAACCTTCTCTGGCGAAGTTATGGTTCAGAATGCACGTGTGCGATACTGTGCGTGTGGGTGAAACAATCTGGCATCTATGCCTGTTGCCATGACTACCGCGTGGTTCTATTCCCGTTCCAATTGGCTGAACTGGTTTGTCAGCTCCCACCAACGTTAGTTCGCCCCTCCAGGCGAAGTATGAAGTAGTTTTAAACAAACTATAAGCCAGTACAGAGTACAGTTTACAATCAATATTATGTATAATATGCAACTGTAGGCTGTGCCTGTAGAATAAATTAGTCAAACACTTAGAACAATAAATTAGTTATAAAAACTCATATTCATCACCGTAAATGAATTGTTTTTGGAGAAAAATGATTCACAATTTCAGGTTTACAATCCCGAAAATCCCGGGATTTTTAGGTATCAAAAATGGACCGGGACTCGGGATCCCGGGGATCCCGGAATTGACATCCCTAAACACAAGTCACAACTACTTAGTAATGCTAGAATCAATAACATACTAAATATTGTATTCAATGAATGATTTCTCATGGAATCATCTAATGAATACAATAAATACAATTTGCAAAAAAAAATTGAATGACAAACGAAATAACTATTATAGGTTTTAATTGTAGAATTTGGAATCTAAGTTACAGAGTTGCAGTTGATGTACAACCAGTGAGTATTTCAAACTTTACTCACAATTACAAAATGCCAGAGATCTAAATGACTGTACCAATAAAATAAAGAGTAGGAAGATGCTCCATTTAGTATCACTTTCTTGTACATTAGGATATCGTCATACATCTCAGATGTAAGGTGCGATGCACTCCAGAGAAACGCATTTCGTGAAGCCCTCTTTCATGAAACTTGTTTCATGCAATCCGTTTCACTCGCGCACGCATACAAAAGAAACGTTCCCTGCTTAATCTTATCAGTCGATTTCAAGCAACTTCCGTTCCACGTTTCCTGAAACTTTTTCCACAAAACGCGTTTCTCCGGTGTACATCCCGCCAAAGACTACAAAATTGAGTAAAATTTGAACATTAAATAATTGATTAATCCATTAAAAAATAAAAGATAACAAAAACTGTTATCACATGATACATACAAGTAAAATTATCAAAATAAAGACAATACAACAATACTATAAATTATTCATTACTCACCCTTGAATGGGTTTTCGAATGTTACTAATCCATATAGCCTAATATAAGTATATATTACAGCAGTCAACCGCTCAGAATGAAGTCAAATTACGTCATTAATAAGTCAATGGTAGAATAAGCTATTACAAAACTGACGGGATATATGATTCCCAATAATAATAAATAACTTTAGTCTCCAGGAGAGAATGAAAAACTGTCTGGAAAAGACATGATTCAATCAGGTCAATAAATAATTAAACTCAGAAAACATGTCTGTACTCTACAGAATCTAGAAGCGGTATCTCGTTCAGCTCTTCAAGTCGACCGAATCAGGCTCAACAAATAGGTATCAGGCTGAGCAATGAAGCCAATAAAACAAAGCATGTGGTGAGGACGCCAATAATTCCCCTCAATAGAACGAGAAAGGAATACAACTAACAAGGACAGAATACAGGAAAACTCCCTCAATCGAAGTAGAAGACTCAGCAATAGAATGGATGTTCAACTGATTTCTTATGATGATTATGCGTCTACAACAATTTTAATTACTCAAGGAAAACGTTGGAAAACAATAGAGGAAATATTAGAATTTAATTAAGTAATGTGCTGAATTACATTATGAAACTACTCCGATACTGTGAAAATCATAACGTTAATCCAGCACTCTAATAACATTTTATCTTGGAGGAGTTATAATTTTGAAAAAAAATTAATTTCGGCACAGTGTCTCCAGCGTTATTGTCCTGTCACTAGCTGACTCAGATCTTTGAATAGTAGACTTGAGATGCGCGTGAACACTAGCGTCAGGTGATCAATTTTCATAACGGCAAGGAAAGTTGTGTGAGTGCGCCACACCAGATTTTTTTAGGAAGATTATAGAAACTATGTGCAAGATATTTTATTTCCTTAAAAGTTAATTTTAAATCAATCTCTGAAAGGATAATATCCTTTATGTTAGTTGGGTTGCAAACTGTGTATTTCGACACATTTATGCCAAATAATATAGAATACTTGGATATTTTGTTCTATAGAAAATTATATCCTCTCCAGGAATGATCCCAATTGTTTTCAAAATTTGAGATATCATTCTCTGGGGAAAAATACATTGAAATACAACATAATAATTATGATATACGTCAGCTTGAAGGGATATCTCAACTCATTTCTCAAGAATTGCCAAATTGAATATAGTGAACAAAGCATCAGTAATGTTGTATTCTGTATCCTTGAATCTTCATGCTATATTCAAAGAGATATCCAATTGGCAACGTCATCCAAGGAATTACATAATTCAATAACAGTGTTGCTGTTGGGAACTAAGTTTTTGTTCAAGAAATTCAACTCCGCCTCTGTTTTAAATGAAAAAAGAAGATGAGATATGATACTCATTGAAATAATGATATTAATGTTATAGAAATGCAAATCAGTGACAACATTTCTTCAAGTAACATTCTCGTGTCTTGAAGACGAGAAATGTGTAGTTACTTTCCACCACAAGAAGCAAACAAAAGTTTGGAAAGAAAAATGAGCTTTAGTCCAAAAATGTGTCAATTACCAGTACATTTGTCATAGAAGTGTATGCTTTATTGTTCGAAACGAATGCAAATAAAGTGAATAATCTAATTGTTTATTCTTCTATGCTATAAAATTGGCATTGAACTCTTCTTGGTTGCGCACTCCATATCCGCAATAAAAAGTTTGGCGAGTTATCAATCTTCACTTTTATGATATTATGCTTCCTCTTCTATAGAAAATATTCAACAAAGAGGATGTTTCCACATTTATTCTCTCAAGTACTTTGTGTATTCATGAGACATTCCGTTTATAGCTTTATATTCTTCCATTGGAGAGAATTGTTTATAATGTGTTGAAGTGAGAATAAATGGACATGATTATGATGAGATTCACGTTATGAAGTTAGTGAAAAAGATAGAAACACATTGTTGCTACTTTTCCATTTTCAACGCCTTCTATAGCAGTGATTCAATTATATTGTTATCTATAATGTTTAGCTTATATATATTTTTAGACGAAAATTGAACTTGAACGTTTCACAGTAGAAACATAACCTATTTTTTGGACATTTTATTAATTTATCAAAATTTGGGAATGGAATAGATTTTGGCCAAGCCTGTTGTTCCTTCCTAATCATATTTACATGATTTGTGATTCTGTCCACGAATAAATAAATAAATAAATAATATGATAAAGGGAAGAATTATTGGCTTATACACGTAAGCGATAGGAAATTCACGAATCATAAGAATAAATAAAAAGGTAAATAAATACCTTCGTAAATCATCACGTCTGAACTACTGAACTGATTAACTTGAAATTTCAAATATAAACTCTTGATTTACTTGAAATTTTGAATATAAATTCTTAATTTACCGAGGATGGTCATAACCCTGTCTTGAATTCATTGAGATTACAGTTGGTCGAGAGGTCGAGTTTTCAGTTTATCGAGTTTTTAATTAGGCCCTTGCGGAGCACAGGATACCTGCCAGTTACCAATAAAATATATCCTTTCATGATTTGATAATATTATCTTGTTGTTATTGAAATAATATATTTTGTTGGATTATTACACTCATCCATACCCAAAAACAGTTTGGCAGAGTTGGAAAAGAATAGAACTACCTGCTTTGCATAATTACAGATAAGGATAACCAATGTTTATAAGGTTCTGACTTTATAACATGAGTATAACTATAAGTGAATGTGATATTATTGGATTATGACCAGATGATATTTTGAGATTGTCTTCCTGGGTGACATTCTATCCTTATAAACAGAATTTTATTTACAAACGCGTGTATCAGGATGAAATATATCATTTTCTGAAGTAAATTGTTATATTATTATTTTTATTTGATTTAAGTGAATTATAAATATTATTCCTTCTTCAAGTACAACTACTATTGTATCTGAAAAGCCTCACTCGAGGTAACCGAATTCTCAATTACAATAGTGAGGTTCTCTCTGGAGACTCCTCATTATTTATTTCATAATTTTTTCCAAAAATCCCTCTCTTGAAACTCCAGAGCACATAATATTATCGAGAAGTATTTCACTGATTGAGTTTTCCCTACAGCACAAATAGAACTGGCTCAGGGAATCGGGCTGAGCTCTCAGATTTGAGATGGGCTAGTCTATTTGCTATTTCTTAAGAAATCTCAAGATAATCATTGAATAAGTAAGAGGCTCATCGTGGATTCTTTTGAGCTGGATGAAGAGCTCGAGTAGTTCTAGTGATTGAATTGATTGATTCCTCAGGTTGGAAATCCTCAGTTGACGAGAGGGTGGACTTGAGAATTTGAAGTGGTTAGTTGAGGGAATGGCAATATCAATGAATGACCTATTTGTCTATCATGACAGAAGAAGGAGAATATAAGAAATTATAAGGATGAAAAAGGATAATTTTCCATTGATTACTTTGTTGATTCAATTGAGACTGTACAGCTGTGCTGATAGTGAACGTTTTTGTGATTTTTCCAGCTTCAAATTTGTTAACTTTTCAAACGTTTTTCAATTTATTATACATTTTCAACTGTATTGATAATTTTATATAATCTTCCTGATGATCAACCCAGATACAAAATATATAGTATAATGTATATTAAGACTGAATTTTTTTGTGAATTTTATAAAAGTGTTCTATAACCTCATTTTTGGACAATTTTCATCAGAATTAGGAACAGAAACAGTTTTGAGTTCATCCTGTTGATTCTCTCCCAATCATCAATTTATGATCATCATCTAATTTGATATTCTGATTGTGGAATGTTATAAATAAATAAATAGAAATGCTTATAGAATGGATCTTTTTAATTTTATATTCTGATTGTGAAATGTAATAAATGAATAAATAAATAAAAAAGCTAATAGAATGGATCTTTTTTTATTTCATATGATTATGTTATTTGAATAGAAGTTGGAAGAAATTAAGAGAGAAAATCATAGAAAGAAATGAAAGTAGAAGGATTGAACAAGAATAGAATAAATAAAACAGTCAAGAGATCCGCTAATCCAACTAAATTGATCATTTTCTGAAGGTGTGTTGCTAAGATCTTTTTGTGAAAGAATGTTCATAATCAAGTTCACGAATAAATGAAGTTTTCTGATATCTAAAGGTGCGTACAGACTTTCGCTCTGCTCCGCAACCGAACGTCACTCGAGCAAAGCGTTTAATGATCGACCGGTGAGCAAGTGTGGAACGCGAGAAGAGCTAACATCTCCCGTAACGTTCATGATCGGTGTGACTGCGGAGCGATGGCGGAACGAGGGCGGAGCGTACGCGGAGCGGGTTGGAGGCGCGTATATCTGTACGCACCTTAAAACTTCACGTTTCCGTTTCTCTTCCTGGTGAGTGTTTGCCTCTTTTTACAGTATCATTGTTATGTTCATCAGGGATTATGACAGATATAATGCAAGATTGTTGGATATAATGTTTTGAATTTGTAAAATCGTCATTTAAACTGTAGTACAGGATTATGACAGATATAATGCATGATTGTTGGAGATGTTGTTTTGAATTTGAAAATCGTCATTTAAACAGTACATAGTACAGTAATTTTATATTATGGAGAGTTGGGGGTGAGTAGAAAATGAGCAGAGTTGAGAAGAATAGGATGGGAATGGAGCTACACAGAATAAATTGCAAGAGGTAGTGGATGCGTAGCGAGGTATAATAGTAGAAGGATTACTGATAAAAATGGCGTAATTTGTGTCGGATGAATAGAGCAGTCAAAGCGAGAGAGAAAGAGAAGGATGATAACTTCAAAAGCTAAATTAATTGGAAAGCAGTGGAATAGGAAAGCGAATGTAAATAGAGAGAAATTGCCCCTTCTGCTTTATAATGGTTAAGAATGAGATGGGAAAACAAAAAGGGGATTTCTGTTAGCAGCGGTGGAAGGGAAAGTACAAAAAGAGGAAATACGCGGATACGCGTGCGTGAACGTGTGGGTGTGTTTGAGTGGCATGTGTGGTGCAGCTATTACCCAAAAGAACAGCCAGTCTACATGTGCACACATGCACACTATCACACTATCCACCATCAAAAGATTTAGTAGCTAGTGGCTTGAATAATGTCTGAAATCTGCAGTCAAAATTAGAATCCTAAATTGCCCGCATCGCACTGTAAATAAGCTCTTTGAAAGTGTCTGCACATTTTCGAAGCGTCCAGTGGTGGCTTTTCTGCTCCTCCTTCATGAGAACGGAGCCGCTTCCTCTCAATAGATCTCGTTTCTGTACAAGGGAGAGAGCCACACTACAAGAAAAAGGATCTAATTCTACGTGAATTGAACGGGTTGAGCGGTTTTGTACAACATTCCAAGACGTTACTGTTAGAAGTGGCTCGGTAAATTAACTGGTGTTGATTAACTGATCTGTTCAACCCAAGGAACTCAATGAAAGTTTCATGATTAACAGTTGAATCTATTCTTACTACTGTAAGTTTGTTTGTCTTCTTCAGTTTCTATCATACAATCAATTGGAGTATCTCTAGATTTATTGTAAGTCTGTATTCAGAATGTTTACATCGTCTACCGAACAAGAGTGAACATAAACAACATATAAATTATCATTCATAACAGAGAAATAATAGAAGAATTTTGAAAATTATTTCTATGAATGAAAATCACAATAGTATAGATGCATTTTATCAATAATTCCGTCCTTCGGAGGAGACGAGGAGACGAACGGTCCCGACAACCTAAAAAGTAGTCATCTCTCATCATCATCATCAATCTCAATCATTACCCACCACGCACAAGCCTATGCGCTTATGTGGGCATCACCCTCAGGATAATAATAATAACTCTTATTATTATGTATCAAAAATTATATCTGCTACTCAAGATTTACAATTATTTTTCTTTTGATATGATTTGAATCAAATATAATTATTTCGAGATCACTGATCAATTATATCAATGTATTATTTCTATTTTTTTCTTATAAAAATGTAATGTGAAACTTGACCCCTCCATTCAAACCTCCTTTAGAAAGTTTTGGAGAATTCATATTTTTTTTCTTATAAGAATGTAAAGTGAAACTTGACCCCTCCATTCAAACCTTCTTCAGAAGGTTTTGGAGAATCCATATTTCGTCTGGTATATAATTTTTTTGAAATTTTCCACTGAAAAAGAAATTGCTTTGTTTATTAGCCTATTCTTCATTTTTTATTTGTAAGATTTCTCTTCATAAGTGTATTTTCCATTTTTGTTTGTTATATTTTCTTTCATAAACTCCCATCTTCTGGGAGTACCAGGACAAAAAAAAAGGAAAAAAATGTTATTATTTTTATCCGATACAGTGATGCTTCTTTGCAATTTGGACACAAATTTTGTTGAATAGCACATGACCTAATCAAAAACGAGCACCTTGGATAATTAATCAAATTCCCAACTATCGTGACACAACAATTAATTAATAGCAACAGCATACGAGCAGCAAAAGACCATATTTCACATGCAACCGGCACTGATCCAGTTATCACAGCGTAGCAAGTGTGACGAGTTGGTCATATATATAGGTTGTGACATTTGCGGTGTGATTTAATGTTATTGCGGTGTGTGATTTTTAATCATCACACACCAATCAACATTAGAACATGTCCCGACCTGGCTGTGATCTGTCTGTGGTCTGCATACGATCTGTCGATGATGATAGTAATTTATGTCGACCATTATGACTTCATTGTTGGAATGTTATCTATGATTTATTGGCTGGAGTGGGACAAATTTCGGTCGCATATCTCTCAGTTTATTGATCGAGTGTAGTGAGATTCAATTCACCCTGTCATCATTAATTGAATGAGAAGCATTGATATTGTTCACAATTGATACTGACAGTTCTAAGTGTTATCTAAGCAGAGTTGGCGGTGACTAGCTTTGCTAGCAAAATGAATTTCGTATTAATTTGACTACGGGCTAGGTTCTGGGCAGATGCATTATTTGCTTTATGCAGATTGTGTGTTTTCAGTTGCTGCATACATATTCTTGACCTCCCCAATCTCAGGGTGCATGGGAAATGCATTATGAATTGGATGGAATGTATCCGGATATCAATTGAATTTGACCAGTGCTTAAGTGGAGTATTTCATAAATCGACAATATTTGATAGTAATACATCCATATTCACTGCCAAATACAAGAAATATTTTTACAATAAAATAATCATAAAATTACGATAGTTTTTGTCGTAACTGAAAAAAAAGCCTTGAGCTCCAGCCACGAGCTCTAAAGATAAGAAATACATTTTTTAATGTAATAACATCAGTACAAATTATACGATTCTGTTGATGGATGATAATCTATGGATGTTGAATTTTATAAATTGATTCCGTAGACTTGATCATAAGAAAAACAATGAACAATACGCTGTATTGCAATTGAAATTTTGAGTTGTCAATTCCACTTTACGGATCTAATTTACATTAATAATGGATAGAATTCAAATGGTGATGCACAACTGGTTCTACAAATCTCATTGAAGTAGAATTTGGAAAACTGGCAACTCAGTCAACTTGATATCTTTAAATACCCTAGAATAGTAAAGCACTGTAAATGATTGAAAAAAAACACAGTTTTATTTTGTCACATCCACATTTATTAGATATTAATACAGGACTGAAGTTTTGTGTTGAAACCAACAGATCTTCAGCTGTAGTGGAGGTGAAGATGAGTGATGCTGAACGTGAGTTGCATTCAACAAGAAACTGCAGTCCTATATTGATGTCTAATAAATGTGGATGTGGCTGAATAAAACAGTGTTTCTTCAATTATGGAAAAATTCCACAATATCAATTATCATTCAAATTTTATCACTCTGAATGAGATGTGATTGATCTAGAACCTCTGTAAATTTGACTAATTGGAAAATAACTAAACAACTATTACAATAAGTGAGTTCTTCCCTTGCTTATATTCTCAAATTAGTTAAGAGAAAAGTTACATTCTTTATTTCTTACAACTACATAATTGAAAAACTATAGGGAAAGAAAAAGTAAAATCAACTTCCATTCAAATAAAAGTTGAACAACATTAAGGAAAAAGTCGTTTCTATTTTTCTTTGGTACTCGATTACTCCCAAATGGCCCGAACAAGCTGGAATTGGAACAAACAATAAAGTGTATATTTTCATTGTTTGGTGGTTGAGAATGGAGTCGATGATGGTCTAAGGTAATGTTGGTATTGATGAGAAATAGATGGGAGACTGGAGAACGTGTATTAGGATTGGACGACGCACTTTGAGGGTGGAACTCAACCAGGCAAATGCGGCAATTTTCCCCACCAGGTGCTTCTTCTCACAATAAAACTCAGAAACGGTCAAGCATACAATTTTCTCCTAGACGGAATGTTATTGTAGAAAATTCCAAAAAGTTTTGTCTCTTAGAAGCTGACAAAATAGTAATGTAAAATGTGATGTGGTTTCATTTTGCAATATTGGATTAAACTTTTATTCATTTTGTATAGGCCAACTAAGGACCACAGTGTTTCACCATTAACCATTATCATAAACGCTATCATTATTATTATTCACGTTGGACTCCCGCTTCCGCCTTTGAATATGTTAAACATATTTTAAATATGTTCCGATTTAAATATATCATTAGACCTTTAGTGATTATTAATTAGTATTTGGTGATGATAACATTATAAGGTCATCATTATTCATTCAATTGGAAAGAATTGCATAAGATTTCAGGAACTTTTTCAATTGATTAGGAGTCAAACTATGACAGAAATGAGAGATCAAGTTTCAGATCCATCATTATCACATCACACTGGATAGTTCTTCAGATTTAGAATGAATCCACTCTTCAAATGAATCATTTAAGAATTCGAAAGTATCATTACAAATTGAAAAAAACCACGCTTGGTCAAAGTGCTCCAAATTTGGAACAGCTTGAAAGCTTTTTTCTGTACAATTGAAATTCGCATGAATCATTTTCAACGTTTACAAAAATTACGATGCCACAGATGCCACCACTTCGGTGGTTACAATCAGCCATGATCTCTCACAATTTGCCTCTCTCTCATGAAACTCTTCTTTTCTTTTAATATTTCTCTCTCACTCCTCCTTTTCCTTCCCATCTCATTTCTTACTCACACACTAGCTCCCCTCTCTCTTCCATTCTACACTTCCATTCATCCTCTCTCCCTTTCAACATAGGATAAATTCAGTTACAATCGTTGGATTCAACAGTCAAAGTTATGTATCTCACTCTTTATTCTTTCCTTTTCTCACTCTTTCACTCTCTTTGTTTCTTTCTCGAACACTCTTCTCACACTGTCTCCCTTGCACGTAGAATCTCTCTCACTCTCTATCAATATAATAATGTTCGTATAGCATGTACCACTATACCTTACTTTTTCCCTCTTCCTTCTCACTCTATCGGTTAACATAGATTTGATTCAGTTCCAATGGATTGGTTCCAGTTCAACATTCTCTCTCACACACTCTCTCTCTCTCTTCCATTTTCTCTCTTTCTTATTCTCCTCCGTAGCTCTAACCCTCTCCTCTTCTCCAATTCCCAAGTTTTCTCACTCTATTACGTGGTTTTCCAGTTCAACATTCTCTCGCACACACTCTCTCTCTTTCATTTTATCTTTAAGTTCAATATTATTATCAACATTTTTATAGTTTTTGCTTTTTAAATGTGATTTTGTGTTTGAAAATAGTTTTCTTGATTTTAAAATTTACAAAATAGTAACTCAGGAAGTGAAAGTGCAAATTTTTATTGAGAAAAATGAAGAACCCAAGACATAACCTATAAACTTGAGTGTTGATAGGAAATGACATTGGGTAATATACGGCAAGGCAGAACATCCGAAAGGATCTCTCTGCCGATAAAAGCCATAAGAGTAAATAAATAAATAAATAAATAAATTTTCTCTTTTCCTTCATCTCCTCTACAGCTCTGACCGTCTCCTCTTCTCCAATTCCCACGTTTTCTCTCTCTATTCAGTGGTTTTCCCACTATTTCTGTCTCTCCCACTCTCTCCCCGACAGCAAAATCAGTTCCAGTGCATAGGTTGTGTTGGTCGGGAGAGTATTTATATGTAGCGCTAGGTGTTCCAGGGTTAAAGGATGTGTGTATTTGAAACGCGCGGTTTTTTCGGCAGTTGGCGAGTCTGTTGGCAAAAAGCGCCCGAAAAACATTTCTCATAGGTCAATTAGCGGTCGGCAAATTGTTGTTGCTACTCTGCCTGCAGCCTGAGGACCACCGACATTGGAAAAGCCTGTTGGCCAGGTTATTTTAGTACGGTCCTGACAGCTGGAGAGTTTTCCTGGAGTTTGGGGGACAGGGTAACAAGGGAGAGGCGTGACCAGGTTTTAGGGGAAGTGAATACCCCCTATTTGGGGCAGGGGTACAACCGACTCGGCCCATTAAACCCTCACGTAGCTGTGAAAAATTCAGTCGGCCTGGAATGCTAAGTCCACTTTGTATTCACTGCGACGTAGCAATACGTCTCCCCGTCATCCCCCCCCCCACAACCAACAACCCCTCATATCCCCTACAAAACACTTCTGAATTAAAGCAGGTTCGAGATTTTCCACTACGCTCCTCTCCTGGATGCTCAATATTGGACTGGATTTATTTTGGGAATAAAATACACAAAATACATTACTTCAATTTATTAAATTGACAAAGAATAACTGTAACAAATTGAAAACAATATCGTAGACCAATCACAACAAGCTGCTCATGCATTCTGGTTTCCTTTTCTTCCATGATATGAAGTGTTGGAATGGATTTTTTTGAAATTAATTCACAAAATACAGTGTATCAGTTCAAAGTGACAAATTACTGTAACCTAAACTCTATTAAAGATCTATCACAACAAGCTGTTAAGGCATTCATGCTCTTTCCTCTTATCTTATGAGGTATTGGCTCAATTCATTGTAGATTTATCAACTAAAATGATCACAATTTTGTACTGTACCAGCTGCGGGAGCATTTTATACTTTCTCTCTCTAACTCTCTCACTCTCTCTCTCTTTCTCTCTCTCTCTCTCTCTCTCTCTCTCTCTCTCTCTCTTCTGATCAATTTTTCAATTTTTTATTCATGTTTATTATAGACAAAAGACGTTGATTGAGTCGATAACAATATTATCAACTGAGCATTTCTGACAAATTAATCAATAGTAGAACCTACAATATTATTTTTTATATAAATATACCATCTTAATATGACTCTATTGTGATGTGGATCAAATAAAACTTTCTCGTACCATATTGAGCATTTCTCACAGCATTACAACGGAAGATGTCCGATATTCTTATTATTCGATACCATCGTTGTATCATATCAATTCACGAGTTCTGTATCAATAATATTCAATTATACTGTCCTCATCAAGGTTATGCTAATATATTAAATCCCATGATCACTGCAAAATTCCATGTTAGAGTCATATTGATACGCATAATCTTTAGAATCAATCATGATGTCAATATTTTGAGTTCTAATTGACGTATGAAACCTCTTAATCAGACACTTAACCAGACAGAGATGTGATTAAGACACACTTCTTAATCAGGACAGTCATCAATGCAGGAATAGTATATTTGAATATCTCCTAACATGGAAATGTGGCATTTTCCGAAATTCTCAATAATATTATCAAATGTAGTCCATTCCCCAAATTAATAGAAACAATATGAAGACTTGTAGTACCCTTTATTAAAAACTTCAAAATATTTTAACGACTTGTTTCGACCATTGGTCATTTTCTTGAACTGAATAACGAACCATCTCATATTATAGGGATATATGTCATTACACAGAAAAAACAAACTAAACCATAGGATATAGCAATATACATAGAATAATCAATAATTTATTGAAAATGAAAATGACCCATGGTCAAAATTAGTCGTTAATAGTATACTTCGCACCTAGGGCCGAAAATGAGACTTTTCCGGCTCGAAATCGATATTCAAGTCCGAGGCCGTAGGCCGAGGACTAGAAAATATTGAGAGCCGGAAACACATTTTTGCCCGTGGTGCGAACGCTTTTGGAAGTGCCTAATAAACAATTATTCCAAAAGCAAAACTTCAAGGTCATAGCTCTAGCAAATCTGAGGTAATCTGAATATCAGGAAATTCACCAAGTATTTTCATTTTTTTTAATTTTCAGTTAATACAATTACAAATTATATAAATATGATCGGGAAAGAACAATAGGCATGGCCCAAACTATTCTGTTCCCAAATTTTGATAATGAATAACATGTCCGAAAAAAGAAGTTGGTTTTAGTAGTTTCAAGTAGTTCCAAAATTATCCACCAGGTTTAGTGGTAAACGCAGTACTTAAGCTGGGTAGATTTTAATTTGTCTAAATAACCTAAAATATTATGTTTAATTATGTTTTAATGTGGGAGGTTGAGTTTATTCTTTTTTATTCTTTCAAATTGTAATAAGATGATATTTTATGAATGTTATGATTCTTGAATAATAAACACGAATAATGATAATTTTTTGGATCAGCTGTTTTAGCGCACTTGAAATTTGGACAATCTGGATGTCAACAATGCTTGTTATCAGAAGTTGAGGTTAGAAGTTCTATCCTACTCTGAAAATCGAATTTGAATAGTTTATAATGTATCTTATTTGTATTTCATTCATACAAATAGAATGATAGTATCTTTTTGCAAAATACTTTATTCAATCCTAGTTGCATAAACTGATTCCGTTTCATAAATTATTTTGTGAAAACGTACACATCAAATCAGAATCAGCTGACTTCAAGGTTATTTTACAGCCCTAGGGCCGTAAAACTTTTACCGGCCTGGTCAGAAAACAATCACTTTCGGCCTCCATATGACGCACGTAAACCAGCTCATTACATCCAAGTGGGGCGAAAAATATTTTAAAGCTTTTAATAGATTTTACTACAAGTTTTTATATTGTTTTTATTAATTTGAAAAAAATTAGCCCATATAAGTGAAGTGATTTCATTCCTCAAGTTTACTTTATTTACCAAGGAACAACATCTATCGCTACGCAACCATCATCTCATTTTAATCATTATATAAGATGATGTTCCAAGGAAATTGATGAGCTACTCGTCAATATCTCCTCCACTTTCAAAGTATCTTCATCCTCCAATCGATATATCGCAATTGAGTATCAATACTGAATTCGACGGAAGACTGAGTTTGACATGGAATTACACCCATCTCAAGCCGCATACAGTTCTCTGCATTAATCCAGCATCCATGTGTCATTCGAACGCTGGTTTGGTCTTCCACAACATGTCCCGTATTGAACCATATATCAGTTATTATCACATGCATTGGAGAACCAAGGAGGCGAAGAACAGAATTGCATCCATATGTGACATTCTAAGACAGGCTGGCGGATTGTGGTTGGGCTATTCAGGGGTGAGAGGGTATCTTTGAAGGAGTGAAGGGGGATTTCATGGGAGTTGTCAAGGGGTGAGACAGATTTATCATTGTGGGGAGGGGTAAAGAGTAAGCGAGAGGTATTGATTGATTGATTATTCGTCTTTATTAGGGCGGAGTTAGGACTCCTGGTCCTCTCTGCCACACAATCCTTTACAAAATAAAAAAATTACATAAGAATACAAAAATAATAGATTATAATATTACATATGTAATAATATTAAAAAAGATCAATAGGAAGAAATAAAAATATAATCACATCACAATCAGAGATTGATTGATTGATTGATTGATTGATTGATTGATTGATTGGTATTTTATTTATGTAGATTACAATATATACTGGCTTATACGCTTATATACAATAGCTTACAATACAGCAAAAATATAGATGAATTTACATAATATAGACTAAGAAAATTATTATTGAACTGTATATGATATGAAAAAGTATTTTGTAATATAATAACTATAGATAATGTAAAGTATTAAATCTGGGTAGATAAAAAGCCCTAACAGAAACAGTAATAGGTCTGAAAATAAAGTAACTGGCTAATATCGCCAAATAGATAATAACTAAGATTAGATAGCATCAGCTTGTTCTGGCTAAATGGTACAAAAACCTAAAAAGGATTTGAAGGAATTTTATTGCTCATAAATAGATTATTATATAAAATATTTGAAGATTGAGGTTATGTACATGTATTCACGGATCGGTGACCTAGAGATCGATCAAACCGAGAAACGTAGAATCTGACCAAAACCCCTTGGCAGAGCTTTATTGCAATCAGATGGTGTGCAATGTGAAAAAACATCTGATCACGTGGCTAATTATTAAGTAGCATGGAATTAATATTAATGTATAGAATATTAGCTAGCATGTAAAGAGCATAAATAAAAAACCAAATAAAAATAATTTAATGTATTCAGGAAATAAGAGGTACCAGGCGCATGAATACCGAATAAAATTTGCATGCACCAATAGTAAAACGGCAGTTAATAGGCGGCAACTGTAGGCCAATTCAAAAATATTTCTATATATTTATATAAATGTACTAGATTTTATGTTAAATTGTTGTATAGTCTATGTTATCGATATGGCTCGAAAGCAAAGAAATTATTAATCATACAATCTAAGCAATATTTTGGTATTTTTTGTAAGATCTATTGAACCTAAATGGCGGAGGACTAAGATATTTAAATTTTATGCTAATTTGAAAGTCGGAAATAGGATCTGTAAAACTTGAGAAAGGAGAACCAGCACTCGCCAACCAAATGCCACCAGGAGAGGACCCCAAATATTTTAGAGCGTAGTACCTTGATAATGATTTTGTAAAAGTTAAAGTTAAAGTAAATTATTAAATTTCTTAAAAGACTTCGTGATGCTATTGTGAAGCAGAAGTCATTTTCATTTTTAATTAAATTTATAACCCCTTGGAGGAGACGATTCCGGCTACCATATTCCCGGACCACATGGAGTTGGATCGACATCGGCGGATTACAAGAAGATTTTCGACACGTGAGTGATAAATTTGAATTAGTGATGGGCGCCCTAGTGCTTCGAATTAATCTGATGATCAAAGCTAGCTCGCCGAAAGGGTTTTTAATATAAATTAAGAAATTAATAAGAGTAATACTTGCGCAAGTAAAAATTAGTATTAAAGGTATTTTATTGAAAGAAAAATATAGATCAATATTTCAGAAATTTCTATTAAATCAAAGAAGTATAAAATCTAGGCTATTAAAACATATGCATATGATATTTAATTTTGGCAATATAATTTGCGATAGTTTATTATAGCTCTAATTCACTAGATGAATGGCTCTACCTATTCCGTCAGGTGCCGAATCTTGCACCCTGAGATAAAAATATATATTCGATACAAAGAAATCTGCTAAGCACCAGAGATTTTAATATATATATATTTGGATTATTAGTGGCTAATTTATCAAGCTGATCTTAAAGCACACATTTTTAATTGAATTGTCCAAGTCGACAAGTATTAGCAAGCGCATATCGCAGCTACATGCAAAAGAATGCATATGATTTTAAGATAAAGGCACATGGTAATGATTCGTGCCATAAATCTAGAATATAAAGTTTAGCCTGTGATATTTTATTGATTTCAATTATTGTTCTATTTTTATATTATATTTTTTATCGCTCTATATATATTTTTGCCTCGATTTATTTTTTTTGCATTATTTGTGTAATATATGTATGAAACGTTTATGGTGTGCAATTATTTATTATTCCTCAACACTATTGTATAAGTATCATATTTATATATATTTATTTTTTATTGAATTACAAGAGTTATAGGAGAAGCCATACCTAGGCCTAGGAAGATTATGAGACTGAATACTATTAGAAAACCACGACCTAATTATATAATTATATCAAATCTCATGCTTTACCGACTGATGCCAAGCAGGAGGCTAATCGTTATTTAAATATAAAGAATAACGTGACAATAATTATTTTTGAGAGATAGATAGAGTGATATTGATTGATTAAATGCGGAGTTATATTCATAAAGGCGAAGTTGGGACTCTATGTTCTCTCTGTCACAAAACACTCAGAGAGTAAAAGAGAGCAAGTCGAAGTGGGTAAAAGGGAAAGAGAGAAAAATTAAGAGAGATTGAAAGAGGGAGAAAAAAGATAGGGAGAGGATGAGATAAGAAAGAAAAAGGTAAGGGAGAGCGATAGATTGATTGATTGAGTGCTTTATTTATGTAGATTACAATATATATTGGCTTATACACTTATATACAATAGATTACAATACAGCAAAACTATAGATGAATTTACAAAATATAAATTGAGAAAATAATTATTGAGCTGTATATGATATGAAAAAAAACAATTTGTAATAACCATAGATAAAATAGATAATATTGTTATACATCTACATAAATTGGCGGAGCTTTGGACATATCAATGTCCATTCTTCGGAAAGAATATTCGGAGTATCCTTCCCACTAACTCTCTACCAATAGAGTGAGAGAGACACGGAGAGTGATGATAGATAGATGGATAGAGTGAGAGAAGAAAGAGAGATTTTAGTGAGAGTACAAAAGAGAGAAAGTGAGGGAGATACATAGAGAGAGTTAGATCAATTCATGAAAGCAGTCGAAGATTGTTATGTATAAACTTTGCCAACGATTAGAAAAATAATTGTCTGATAGTATTCATTTTGCAACAATATGCCTTCATTAAGGGCAAGCGAATAAGAGTGTGAGAGAGAGAAAACGTAAGAGAGAGTGAGAGATTTTGAATGAGAGTGAGAGCTAGATACAATGAGATAGAGAAATGAAAGAGAGCTAGTGATTGAGTGTAAAAGAGCGTAAAAGTGGGTGAGAGTGATATTGATTAAATGCGAAGTCATATTCATTAAGGGCGAAGCTAGGACTCCATGTCCTCTCTCCCACAAAACCCTCAGTGAGTAAGAGAGAACAAGAGGAAGTGGGTAGAAGGGAAAGAGGGAGAATTCAAGAGAGATATAGTAAGAGGTAGAAAAAGAAGAAAAGATAAGAGATGCAAAGTAAGAGAGAGGATGAGAGGTCCAGACTTGTCCAGTCCTGTCCCCTGTGTGTTGTAACCGATATCGACCTACCTCGTACTACGTATGCCAAACCGCTGGATGTGTCACATGTCAAGACACGTGTTCATATCATGTGATAGCAGCCGGCCGGCAACTGTATGTGATATCTATTTTGCAGATGCATGTTAACATGCCGACAAGGTGTCTGGCCGCTGTTCCTTTTCAGTGCATCGCGTGTCGCATCATATTAGTCAACATTTTGTCTGTAATACTTCCTCGATATTCCTACATTGATACGGGAATATAAATAGTATTTCTGATTCAATATATCGTGCTTGGATGTTTTGAGATATCCAGGGAAAATCCCTTTTTTCCTAGGAAACTGGAATTCTCTAATAGAAAAATTCGGTCAAGTCATTTTTGAGAAAATCGTGATAGAAATTCAAAAAAATTTATTCTTCTCAGGAATATTACGGAGCTCCTGCAATTTTTTCAGAGATGAGACTCATTTCAGTTGATAGGGCTTATAAATAGCTATCTAGGGTATAAATTTGAAGAAAATCGTTTGAGCCGTTTTTGAGAAAACCGTGAAAAACATGGTTTTTTAGCTATTATCCGCCATTTTGAATTGAATTTTATTGAATTTCTTATTGTCGGATCCTCATTGTATAAGGACCTTTTGTTTGAAATTTCAAATCAATCGGTTAATTAGGAATGGAGTTATTGTGTTCACAGACACACACACAAACCAACACCCAAAAATCATGTTTTTGGACTCAGGGGACATTGAAACGTATAGAAAACATGAAATTAGGGTTCCTTAAATTTTTTTGGAAAGCAATACTTTCCTTACCTATGGTAATAGGACAAGGAAAGTAAAAACTAAATTTCGATTCAAATCAGTATGAACTTACTCAACTTGGATTTTATTTCGCAAAGATAATATGTTGTGTATCATTTCTTTCGAATCAAGTACAAGGTATACTGCATACTGTATACATACTGTATTTGTTCGCTGTGTATTTTAATTGAGAAAAGCCAAGTCAAATCAAAGGAAATTTTCTACCACTTTCTTATCACATACCCATTTTTCTATAACCTTCCCTCAATCTCACTCCATCCTTCTCGACTTAATTCATCTTCTGGCTCCCTCTGAAATCATATCCTATGAACCACATGCCTTCAAATTCCAAGATATATGTCCTGATTCATTCATTCTCAAATCAGCTGTGCTGAATAGTTAGTTGTGTTTTTTCTGGCTCTAAATTTTGAAAAATTGCTCAAAAATTTTCCAATCAATGGTGATTTGAGTGTGATTTTTTTGTTTTTTATTCTGTTTTCAACCATCAAAATTTAAAAATTTTAGTATTCGTTGTTTTTTGAGTGAAAATGAGCTAAATTTTAGTAGAGTGAAATAATAACCCTATTTTGGACTTTAAAAATGTTATCCAAATTTGGGAGAGAAATAGTACAAGAAGTATTCTTAGTTTTTCTCTCCCAATCAGTGCTTCTTTGTAAAAAATATAAATAAAAAAAATATATAACTTGAAGAATTGTATGTATTTATCATCTTTTAGTTCATCATTTCCAACATTGAAATTTAGACCGCCGACAACCTGGATGGGTAACATTTTCCAAGGATATGTGGACGACGGATTTAGAGCCTGAACTGACTGAGGTTAGGGCCACACGAGCGCACAAAGTGCGTCCGTTGCAAATTACTTTTGACGTCCGTTGTAGAAATACATAGAAGTGAATTGGTGAAGTCGTAACGGACGGTAATTTTTTAACTGCGCAGAAATGCTACAATGCACGTCGAGACATGCAAAAGTTATTGCTTCGTCTGGTTCCATTGCGTAAAGCCAACTGACGTTGACGCACGACACTCAACGCTCATGTGGTGTCATTGGCTACGGCCGTCAAAAAGTGAGTTGCAACGGACGCACTTTGTGCGCTCGTGTGGCCCTAGTAGCCTCAGCAGCGCTGGGAATGGCGGAAAAAGATTAGGAGGGCCCCAAGAGGGCTCAGGAGAAGAGGAAGAAGAAGAAGAAGAAGAAGAAGAAGAAGAATGAAATTTTCTGCTTCCTCTCCAATTAAAATTATTCTAAATGATTCATAGACCTACGACACTCCCTACTCTCTTTAAAATAACTATTTTTCAAAATTATTAGCTTAGTAGAAATCGTAATCTACTGTAACTTCAAATAACTACACATTGAAATCTGGACTAACATGATAATCCAATCAGTACTTGTACTCAGTGTTGATGTTTCAAGATCATCCAGATCAAAACTACTTTTAAAAAAGAGGTCTCATGCAGTAGAGTGGGAACAACAATCTGTGTAGAAGTATATGTGGAGAGTTTGTATTGGTATGACGCTGTGTTGGTCACTTTTGGCTGCATTCCCGGAAACGTGGACATTGTAATCCTCCTTCCTCTTCCACACTGCATCGCTCTCCTTCTATTCTGAGTTATCGCCTCTCTCTCGTTCTCAGAATCTCTGTTTGTGCTCTGTTTGTGCTCTGTTTGTTACGCTCTCTTACATCATGGCAAAGTGCTCGCCAAAAACTCTTTAGAAAAATGCCTTTGATTGCTTCCGCATAGATACGAGACCGAGAAATAATCTTCATGATACACTAGAATGGATACTGTTGAAATAACAATCGAACTGATGCTCCTTTTAAGAGAAAGTCATAGTAAGTAATTTTTACCACTACAAGGGTTCCAGTCTTTCCCGCGAAAAGTCTCACTAAAGATCTCTCAGATCTTTCGATCACTAAAGATCATGTAAGGATATCATGATCTCATGTGAGGATCTCATGTAAGGTTCTCATGTAAGGATCATGTAAGGATCATGTAAGGATCATGTAAGGATCTCATGTAAGATACTCATGTAAGGATCTGAAATCTTGTAAGACTTCTCTGCATCTCTGGACTGTCAATACATAAATAGTGACTCACGCACATTGTCAAGTACAACTTGACAAGTACATTGTCAACTATACAGTACAATCTAGACTTGAGATTTGGGTTGAGAAGCTCCTGAATTTATTTGCTGTATTCGAATCCTCAGATCCTTAGTATCCTCAGATAGAAGCTCGACTTGAAACTCGCATTTCGATTTCAAACAGTCTGCAATTTTAATAAATATTCTACTGTATTTGACGTTTACTTCAGACTTACTTCAAGATAAGTCCACATGAATTAGGCCCGCCGCAAAGTAGACCCACGCTTACTTACTTACTTACTCCTCAGCGCTACAGGTCGTTACAACCCTTGGCCTCCCAGACATAGCCCCTCCATCTCTCCCGATCCTGTGCCTGCCTTCTCCAGTTACGAACTCCAAGCGTCCTTAAATCATTCTCCACATCATCCGTCCATCTACTCCTAGGCCTACCTCTTCTTCTTCTATTGTATAGCCTTTCCCTCCATATACATTTTGCAACTCTTTCATCATTCATCCTTACCATATGTCCTATCCATCTAATCCTGCCAGCCTTGATAAATCTGACGATATCCTCACTGCCCAAGAAACGCTCAATTTCACAATTTTTTCTCCGTTTCCAGTGTCCATTTTCACACACAGGGCCAAGGATCCTTCTTATCACCTTTCTTTCAAAAATTCGTAGCCTTTCCATGTCACCAGCATTAAGTACCCAAGTCTCAGAGCCATAGCATACTACAGGCCTGACTAATGCCTTATACAACTTCACCTTTGTAGCTCTTGATAGTAGTCGAGACTTGAATAACTTTATACTTGCATAGAATGACCTGTTACCTGCCATTATTCTATTTTGTATCTCAGCTGTGATCTTACCACTACTTGTCACAAGCGTTCCCAGGTATACAAAGTCATCCACCTGCTGAAATGTGTAGGGTCCAATTTTCATATTTCTAGTAGCTCCCCTAACTACGGCTGGTGACACTCTTAAATACTTTGTCTTGGCCTCATTGATTTTCAAACCCATTGGCACACTATTGTTCACCAGTAGAGTGAAAGCTTCTCTCAAGGCCGGCACAGTTCTTGCTATTATGACCAAGTCATCTGCGTATCCACAGACCTGCCACAATCTATTCACAACAGTACTTTCATGTGCAATGTCCTTTACTGCCTCGTGCAGAGCTAAATTGAACAACAATGCCGAGAGAGCGTCTCCCTGCCTTACTCCATACTTCACAGGAAAACGCCTTCCAACAGACTTGCCTATCCTTACCCTAGAGTATGTCTCGTTCAGGGTAGCCGACACCAGCTTAATTAGTTTTGTAGACCCACGCTAATCCACAAAAAGCAACCCACGCCGTGGGATGCTTTGTAAACTATTGCCAGGCTTTTCCAGACATCTGTGTAATACATGCAATGAATAATCCACTTGTCAGCTGATTGATTATGGACAATTCTACAGCAACGGTTTACAAAACATCCCTCAGCGTGGGTTGCTTTTCGTGGATTAGCGTGGGTCTACTTTGCGGCGGGCCTTAAACTTAGCATTTGAATTGGAACTTGAACTGTAATTGAGCTAAAGGATCTCACTGACTAGAAGCTTTCTATGATCAGCTTGCTGACCTTCTATAGTGAGGTCCACGTTATAATGACAGTAGCCTATTTGATCAACTTTGGTTTTGCTATCCTTGTCTATCATTCGACAAAGCCGGTGGTACTATCCTTTTCTAGTTCCACAACGATGACAATTATGTTTTTGACAGTGTAGAAATATAATTTATTAATGCAGAGAATCGGCATTGCCATTCTCCTATCTTTATCCACTGTCATTATAACGTGGACCACACTATATATATTATGCGTAGTTGCTTAGTAGATGAATGAACAGTATAATAAAAACATGGGGTAGTTTCCTTAAGTTTTATTTCAAAAAAAATGTCAAATAACCCTGTCCAAAACTAGTGATGAAGCTGATCAGTAACTCATTCAATAGGATCAAATTTTAAACTCATCCAAAGGAAGATTTTTAGACATGTGATTTTGGAAATAACATACCCGAATGACAAAAGTAATCAATTAGTCAGTGCTCTGTAAACAGCCTCAAAATAAGATGTAGAGTGTTTGAATAATGGAGTTCTCAACTCAAATTCATCCAAGTACTATTAATTGAGATGAGATGTACTATATCAATAATTGTTGTTGCATTTATAGTGAAATAATAGTATCCGTATTCGAAATATTTTGCCAGTTCATCTTTCTTCAATTAATAGAAATTCCACAACTTAAGTCTTGACGAAATATCGTTTGAATATCTTGAAAGACATTTCGCGGCCATTTGCACAGATGGTTGGCGGGAAAATTACCAAGGTGCTGAGAACCAGAACGGAGCCAAAAAATCCCTTTTAATTATGAGAAATGGAAGCAAAAAGATTCTGGCCACCTCTCGACTATACAGAAGAAAAAACACTCTCTTATCTTTTCTGCAGGTTGACTCGGCTATTAGACCCGGAAGGAAGAAGTAAGATGCCAAGGAGGAAGGACCATAATTTCACTCTTCCTCTCCTTCTTCCTTTTCCCTTTCCTCATCCTCCGTCTTGCTTTCTCATTCTCCTTTCCTCCAACTATTAAATCTTGTTTCCACCCTTGCAGTACATAAAGCACGAGTTTCTTTCGCAGCCAAGAGACCCTCATCTCTTCTTCAATGAACTGCAGCACTTACCAGTGAAGCACAGACTTAATTTTATCAACCCGAGATACGATATGAAACCTCTCCCATGTGGTTCGATTCAATTATTTTGCTACTACCTTATAAAATGTATTCACTACTCTTCTAACGTGATTGAGAATAAGATGTGGAAATCAAATTTATTCTGAAGTAATGTGGTACTCGATGTGAAATAACAGTGAGGAATAGAAAATATCAGCACAAACTGAGAAACAAGATGAGCAAGATAATAGGAAACTATAATAAAATGTGAACAAAGAATGATGAAACAATGCCTGGGGAAGAAGGATGAAACACTGCGTATTATCCAAAGTCTGAATAAAGAAACTGTGACTTTACTACAGAATATCAAAACAAATTGATTGAGAAGTTAATGCTGATGGAAAACTCACAAATTATCTTCATGAGGTCAATAATCAAGTTGTTGCAATTATTGATAGAAACATTTGAACTTGCAGATGTGTTCACTGCTAAGCCCAGTATAAATAGAATTTATAGACCTAACCCACATCTGGCTGAGTTCCAAACTCTCTTATGATTATCGTGATTGATTAATACGGCTTAGTTCCACATAAATCTAGACTTCACAACTTATGATCTCATTATTTATGTTCAAATACAACAGTCAAAGCAATTCGGAAAAGAATAGAGAATCATAGAAATTACTGAGCATCTAGTCGAGAACAGAGAGCTGTGGGAGAGAAAAAAGATCTACGATGGTGAGAAAGACAACAGAAAAATGTCTATTCACAAAATAAAAAGATAGGTCTATAGTTTATTCACTGAGAACATGGAAAATATCCAAAAAATATGAAAAGACGCTTTAAAAGTTAAGAATTTTCTACCCATGAAAATTACAATACTGGACTTCGCCTAGCTTATTCTGTATTCTTTGCTCAGTGTGATAATTTGCCTAACTGGGTAATTGATCAATGCCCTGATCAATCTCTCAGTAGCTTACTGGCCACCTTTGGACTTGGTACAACGAGACCTCACAGGTTGATAACGGTGCACCAGCCACTCAATAAAGATATCTCCGAATATCCCTTGTCATGAATTTACTTTGTGACAAGCTCATATAGAAAAACTAATGCCACCAAAATAAGACATGATAAAACAAAAATAGAACATTCTATCGGATGAATCCAATTTCACTCTTATAAAATGTATTTAGAACCACAGCAAATCGAAATCCATCTGAAGTTTGAGTTTGAACGTCCAGTAGCAGTAATTGAGTAGATGCCTGTGAGACGTGGACACCCAAACCAGCCCTAAGCCTCGAAGGGTGGGACAAGCCACAAGTTTCTCACAGGTATTTACTCAGTAGAAAGTGTTTACAGCTTTGGCAGACTGAGGCATCTGTGGAATCCTTGTGCAGCGGTGTTGGGTGTTGGGACACCTGACGACATCAAAGGTCAACTGTTGTAGGCCAGTTGAGTGAAATTTCAGGCACCAACTACTGCTAGGAATGTTGGACACGATCTTCCTGTGTGGCCTAATTGATTCTTCTCACCGAACTTTGGCAGATGTCATTTTCTTTTCCTACAGTTACGTTGAAAAGTGGCCATTGCTGCACTGATTACAGAACGCAAAGAATCACTTTTCCGCTCTAGTGCGGGAAAAATTTTTCTGCACTCCAGATTTGCAACATGGCAACGCAAAATACTTAGTAGGTTATATGGAGCAACAGTGCAGCAAAATCAAAATGAAGTTGGTAACAGTGACTGCTGTGGCTGCTATAGTGAGCAGAGGTGCAACCAAGCACAACGCGCTAATTATTATTCATTATATATTATAACCAAGGACAACGAGGACTTTAGGATTTTAGGATTTAAGGTTTTTATCAATAATAAAATTACACAGAAAAACATATGATGGATTTCAGGCAATTTTACCCATAATTACCCACTTTTCATATTCAATGGTAACTGTAGGAAAAACTTAATGTGAAATACGTGCGCAAAGTTCCTCTGCTGCACTCAAGAAACCATTCCGCCCTCGCCTACGGCTCGGGCGTAAACGTTTCTTTCGGTGCAGCAAACTGTCACTTTGCGCACTAGTTGCACAAATAACTATTCGAACCCTTCTTAGTTGACTAGAGTCGGTAATATGTTTCATAAATACCCGTAGGAGCTAAAAATACATTTCCTGCATATATTTAGAAACTCATTAATCGTGTTTATTTTCAAGCTTTCATTCCGCAATTGACTTCAATAGCATACAAACAATTGGAAGGGTGACCATTTTAGAGTTAAATACTCCAAATACCATTCATGAGTTTGAAAATCGCTTCCCGGGGATGAAAGAAACCTGAAGATTCAAGTTTACTAACTCTCAACATCATCATAAGTTTCATTAACCACGCACAAGCCTAGAGCTCTTGTGAGCACCATCCTCAGCAGAAAATAATTATTGCAAGTAACGTATATAAGCGTCTTTCATCAATCGTATTTGTGATAGTGAAGTTTATAATTGTTATGGTGGATTTCTACTTTCAACGAAGAGACTTGAACTTGGCACATTCCTTTTTTTGAAAACACGAAAATTCAATCCTAACTGTGGAATGATTATTGAATTCTAGTGTACTGAAACTGCATATGAATTAAAGTACCTGGAATGCATGTACTCTTGTAGTTTATGATATATAAACTACTAAGATAGTCCGATGGAAATTGGAACAGATGAGTCCCCCATCCCCTAACCAAAGACTTGCCAATTCGTAACGTCTATTATGAAAATATCGATCAATTCTCAATTATAACTAGCTTTTAACAATGATAATCAACTTTCATTTAGCAAAGTTGCCCTCATCTGAAATCTGTTCCAATTCCTATCAGACTATTTTCGTTCGGTTTACTAAAAGTTAATGTATAGCATCCGAAACTAGTTTCTCAAATTTCCAATGAATATCAATTTTATAGGAAGTCTTTACACTGCAGCTATCACATGGACGTCATTTTCATTTATATCCCTGCTCAAAAAAATCAGGCTCATATGCATGTATTTTCAATTGTTGTGGAAAAATATTGTTCGTTGAGGTTTCTGTTGACACAATTTAGATGAATCATCTAGTTAATTTATTCACTTCGTCTCGTTCCTATCAATCAATCTAAAGTAAATTTGGATTCCATTTCCATTCTTATTCTTTCCCATTTTCACAACGAAAAATTACTGCGGTAGGCTACTTTCATAATAGTTCAAATTGAAATAGTTTATTATTATTACGAAATGTTTATAACGACGTTAAATATATGTTTTGAAATACATAAATAAGAATGGTGACGTCAACACACCAACAATAATAACAACCTATTGCATCACTGAACATTTGAACAATATCCAAATCTAATAAGTGGTAATATTGTTAGGAAGACATGAAACATCTGCTTCTGTGGGCTGAGATCGTATTTCCAGGTCTAGTGAGCACAAGCCAGGCCACTAGGCCTCTCTCTAAATTGTTGTCTGCCGCTTGATTAGTGAACGTTCCCCTCAATTAGTGAAGTCAGCCTCTTGTTGATCTCTTCAAGCCGATCATCTTGCAAGCACTTGCAGCCCCATCATACATCTCCTAATCCCTTCACGTTATTAGTTCCACACAATTCTATTTCCATTTGTCTGCTCTCTTGCTTATTCCGTATGAATTGAAGCGCTACACCGCAAGGTACACAAGCAGGATCTATCTTCTTGAAACAATAGAGGAAACAGAGATACTGGGAAATTGAATGCAGTTCGTAGAATAGAGAAATCCGACAAAACTTATGATATTCTCCATTTATTTCGATCTCGTTTTGTACTGTGTCTCTTTATTCTATTCGAAATCTTATTTCAATGTTGATTAGGTATGAAAATCTGAGTTATCATGAATTTTCATTCAATATCAGATCTTCTTACATTTCTTTTTGGATTTACATTATTCGTAATCAGATCCTATAATGATCAATATCAAGGACCGAGCTTCGTTCTGGAGTACAAAAGCATGAAACATTTATCACGATAGAAGAAATTATAATAACATTCATACAGAAATGTTTTATCTAATCACAGTAAATTGAGATTTATTCCCGGAGGAATGCAAAAATTTCCCTCACAAAGGCCCAGTTGCACAAAAGCCGGTCAAACTTCACGTGAACCAAATCAGAGAAGACCATTTCAAAAAGATGGATCTACTGGAATTAATCAGGATTGAAAATAACCCGGCTTTTTTGCAACCGGCACTAAGTACCTGATTGAATGATTACAAAAGTTCAACAGCTGAGTCATAATTTTGACACAGTTCCTCACACATGAACACGCTCACTTACTTCCATCACCAACAGACGACGAAATAATTATTATCAGCTGTTTTTCCAAGGATAAATAATAATTATCCTTTTAATGTCCTTCAGCGAGTTTTCCCAGGATGAGACCTAGTGCAATTGAATCTTTATATTATAAACCTACTATGTCCTGATTTCATGAGAATTTTTAGAGATCCGGTGAAATACAAACTTATAAACATCTAAACATATAAACAGAAGTTGCTCGTTTAATAGTATAGGATAATCAGATCATTCAACTCTCCGGCAGTCGCGCTGTTGTAAAAAGAACAACAGTGTCGGTTTTTTGCTGCTCAAAACTATTGAATGCTTTGGTGTCAGTGAATGAGTCACCTATGCATTTCAAAACTTTCTCCCCATCACTCCACTGAGTTGCAGTATCAACCGAGCAATAGTTAAGTCTTTAGGTGCCATTTAGTCGCGACAGTGCATAAGCATGATAGGGAAAGAATGTATACGAGGACTGTAAACGAATCAGTAACACAGAATTGATGGCTGTTCTTGGTGTACCTTTTTGGGCAACAAAATGGTGATCATCCAAATGTTTGTAGGCGTAAAATAATCCAATGAGATAGGAATAGTAATTATACAATTGAATAATATGTTTTGACAGCAAACAGAGTACATAACACTTGGAAAATTGGATGTTGTGAAAATTACAACAAGTGACTGCTCTTGTGATTCAGTAGGGCGCGACTACCGGAAGGATAATGTGACATTTCAATGTTAGATTAATTGATTGATTAATTTGCCTTTAGTAAGGGCGGAGTTAGGACTCCAGGTCCTCTCTGCCACACAACCCTAATGGATGCAAGAGAATTAGAGTGAATGCAAGTGAATAAGCATAAATTCCTAAAGGTGAGTACAGATATACGCGCCTCCAACACGCTCCGCACTCACTCCGCAATCGCTTCGATCTTGAACATTACGGAAAATGTTAGCTCTTCTCGCGTTCCACTCTTGCTCCCCGGTCGCTCATCAATCGATCATCTGCTGGAGTGACATTCGATTGTGGAGCAGAGCGAAAGTCTGTACGCACGTACAAGATCCAAAATGAAAAAAATGAGAAACACTTTGGCGGATTTTCTTCTGAATTTTTTTTTCTTGCTATATTTAATAAGTTTACACTTTCGTGAATCCTTGCTATTTCTATTATTGATAGCAAAAGATGAGCCATTTGAGACAAAACTCCATATCATGAAACTGCGTCAGTCAACACTTAAAATTTCACCACTATTAAATAGATTAGAATAACTATGTCCAGAATATTATGAAACTTCTCATATTTTCCTCATTGAATGAATGGAGATCCAAAGGAAACTGCAGTAATGTTGTTGTTTATTTGTGCATTACCATACAGTATATTTATTTATTTCATTTATTTATGATTTTTACAAAGTAGCACTGATTGGGAGAGAAAAACTAAGGATACTCCTTGTACTATTTCTCTCCTAAATTTAGATAACATTTTAAATGTTCGAAATAGGGTTATGGTTTCACTTTTCTAAAATTTAGTTCATTTTCACTAAAAAATAACGAATACTAAGAATTTTCAATTTCGACGGTTGAAAACAGAATACTTCTTCTTCTTCTTCTTCACTTCAAGGATTAGGTTTGTTAAAGAACCTGTTCCGGCACCCATCTTTTCCTCGGTCTTCCCACGTCTCTTTTCCCAGTAGGTTTATAGCATTTAGCCTCCAAAGGTATTCGTCCAGGAGGCATTCTATTCAAATGACTGCACCAATTCATAAAACAGAATAAAAACCAAAAATATCACACTCAAATCACCATTTAATTGTATTGTGTTCCAATTAATTGGAACATTTTTGCGTAATTTGACAAAATCTAGAGCCAGAAAAAACACAACTCACTATTCAGAACATTTATATTCTTTTGTTATTGATAATTATTCAGCTTTGTAATTATCCAGCTTTTCAGAGAATTCAAACAAAGGTTATATTATACTAAATGAAAATTATTCTCATCACTTTTTCTAAATTACATCATTAGACTCTACAGTCCTGCATTGAGCTTAGCCTGGAAATTGGACAAGAAAATTACATTATCTTGACACAATGTCCGTGAAAATTCATACCGTGGTTATAAATTAATACAATACAACAAATTGAATGAAAAAGACTAAGAAATTGTCACAAATCACAGATTTATTGATACTTAGAAAGACCGGTTTCGGTTATTACACCATTGTCAATCTATGATAAACTGACAATGGTGTAGACTAATAACCGAAACCGGTTATTCTAAGTATCAATAAATCTGTGATTTTTTACAATTTCTTAGTCTTTTTCATTAGATTTGTTATATTGTATTAATTATAACCAATGTATGAATTTTCACCGACATTGTGTCAAGATAATGTAATTTTCTAAATTAATACAATACAACAAATCTAATGAAAAAGACTAAGAGATTGTCAAAAATGACAGATTTATTGATACTTCGAGAGACCGGTTTCGGTTATTACACCATTGTCAATCTCTGATAAACTGACAATGGTGTAGACTAATAACCGAAACCGGTCTTTCTAAGTATCAATAAATCTGTGGTTTTTGACAATTTCTTAGTCTTCTTCATTCAATATGAATAATTACCACAATATCAACTTCTCAACTACACAAAAAAAATACAACAAATATTGAGCATCGTCAATACAAATCATACTGTAATGGGAATAATACAATATCAAGTTAGACAAATTAAGTATCAAATGAGGAACTTCTGAGTGAATCCCGTGTTTCTTCTCTGTCAAATATAACTTTATGATATTCATACATCCAAATCCAAGATGTCAAACCAGACCCAATATTCATCCGATCACAGGTTGAAAAACGCGCACACGTGAATCAACACAACCCACCAGCTCAAAGGAGGCGTATTCGATTTGAGCCTGCCAGACGTTTAGACAGAATGTCAAGATGTCTGTCATCCAAGTTGATGCCAATCAGTACCGTGCCTAACCTCGGGAGATGGCTTAGTATGATGGGGGGATGAGGCAGAGGGTAAAGAATCATCCTCTGTCACTCCAGCCTACACATTCAAAGTCTTCTCAGTCAACGACGCCAAATGTCAATCTGAACTTGCATGCATGTTGAGTCAATCATAACTCTGTGAGCAATGTTGAGTCACTCATTGTTGCCTCATAGATCAAAGCAACTCAAGTCAGCCGATGTCTAATGACATACTGATTGCACTGCCGATGATCGGGCGTGCTGATTGGTTGAAGATGGAACAATGTAGAATAGGATGACAATTCAATTTATTCATGCTACGAAGGATGAAATGTAAAATAGGATGATAATTCAATTTATTCATGCTACGAGGGAAATGCTGGAATCGAACTATAATATTTATTTTTCTTGGATTTACCAAGGTACAATCAAAACCAATTACTATTGCATATTTTTCTTCATTACCTGATTCAAAATCCTTTATTCTGCCTGACATTCTTTACAATGTATAAGTTCGTCAAAATAAAAAAATACAGTGTACATAATAAGATACATAACACAATATCAAGAATAACAATAGCTCAGAGTATGTATATACAAGTAGGCTAAACAGGGAGATTGACAAGAATAGTAACAGCATTCACATATATGACACACCTTACAGTACACAACTTGGTCCAAAATGAGGAACAGCCCTTATATTGAACATTCAAAGTATTCAGTCAATGAATAATATGCTCTCTCCATCAATTTATTCTTCACAACTTTCTTGAATTCCATTTTTGGCAGCTCTTTAACATCTGAGGAAAGACTCTTGTAAATTTTTATGTGCTGAAATAGGTGGCTGTCCCTTGTTTTAGAAAGCCTTACCTGTGGGAATGAAATATCATTTCTATGCCGGGTTGTGTATTCATGCTTGTTTCCCCGACATGAGTAAGATTTTAAATTAGTTTTGACATGCAGCAAGCTACTCATTATTTAAATTGAAGCGAATGTCAATATCCTCAGTCTTCGAAAGCTTTCACTGCATGACTCTCTGTTTCTCAAGTTGTCTAACACTCTCCTGCAACAGATTGCTACACTTATCGTATATTTCATTCTTTTAAACTCCCATTTTCACATAACACGATAACATTTTCCCTAGAATACGTTCTGATGAATAATAGCTACTGGTACAAAATAACAAAAAATGAGATGACAACATGCATGGTAAATATTATTCTATCTCATCTAGTATGCATCCAGTATCCATCTCAGTGTATCCCAACGTTGTTCACATTTTTATCATAACAACATGACATCCAATAATACACCGTCACGGATAATCTTTGATTGAGACAGTATGGTGCCTTCCATCTCAGTGTATTCTCATTTTTATCATAGCAACATGACACAATGATAATATGCTTTCATCAATACCTTTTGATTGAGAATCTCTGAAATTGAGACATTCGGTGAACTTCGTGCAACTTCGGTTGCGATCGGGTGTAAGTTTGGGGTAGTGACAAGTGAGGGGCTGTTTCCCGTCAGTAGCTTAGCGCGAGAGCGTCATACCGGTCACGTGATCACTCTAGAGCGAGGTTCGCTTCAAATTCGTCAAGTTCTTGAGTTAAATCAAGTTTCGAAGTTCGTGAGCTACTATTAATACTATACTACCACTTGTAGTCACTACATCAAACCGTAGATTAAAATTAATTGTTTTACTTATTGTTTAACTTGGAGATAAGTTTTATTTTCATAGTTTTCTCATGGAATAAAACTATAGAAGTACACCCAAGAACAATAACTGAAACCGTCTTTAAAAATACTACATTTCTATTTTGATATCAAACTCCGCTGAATAAAGCAAGTGCTGGTTATAGCAAAGTTTTTAGCATTATTCATTTTTAATTTCTTGAGTTTGAACAACAGTGTTACGTAATTAGCAGTTTTTATGACAGTTGAGTTTTTTAATATACTGGACCTCATCCATGTGAATTGTGTGTCTTGTGTGTCGTCATACTATCATAACTTTTAGTGAATTATATATTTTTGCGTGGAAAATGTATCATACAAACGCAGTTGTCTCAAGTACAATATTGATGTACGCGTTTATGTGTGGGAGGATTTTCGCGTCGTATTCAACAACAGGTAAAATTGAAAACTATTACAATTAGTATAAGTTGAATGAATTAATATGATGTACATGTATTGATGTATGATGTACATGATGTACATGTAAATGTATCCAATTTTTTCTCAAAGAGTATGAAAAACTCAGTTATATAAGTACCAATTTTCAGTAGTATGCTATGGTATCCCATAAGGCATGTTCGAAAGTTCTCCCAAAAGAAATTGATTTATTCTATGATGTTTGCAGTGAGTCTTTGAAGTTGTTGTTCCTCATCATGTGATATCAATTGATGTTTTGTATTCGTGATTTGTTCTCCATTTCCATAATTTTCTTGATGTCCTAGAATTTCAACTGATGAGAAACAAATTTTTTGATAATAAATTCATAACTCAGAGAAATTTTTCATTAAATATCAAAACTCTCCTATCCTTTAGTCATTCACCCTACATGTCCTTGAACTTTTCTTTTGATTATAATTGGTACATTGGAATAGCAAGATTCTTGATTCGGATTTCACATTCCCTGGTGAACTCAAACAAAAGTACTTAGCAACAAAGTAATGAAAACACTGTAGATTGGTCCTATTGGTAAACGAATGATCGTTTGCCATTGGTCTAGATAAGCAATCTCCACTATTTATTGTTCATGCAGTGATTATAATACCTATGAATTATTTAATTAAACCTTTTTAATGTAATCTTCTCATTATACAATATCTGCATTTATTTCTTGTTTGTTATGAAAAGAAATTAATTACTTCAATTTTGCAACCCATAATTAAACGTTATAATTAACCCACAAACATAGTTCTTAATGTGATTTTCAAGTGAATGGCTTCTACTCACGATTTAGAAAGGTTCCGGAAGGAGTTTCCGTGAATTATTTTCCACTGCATCGCGTGGGTTATAAGTAGACACAGATGAATAAGAAATTTTTCAATTTCTCGCACAAAAGTTATTTGATTGATGGAATGAATCAAAGTTCTACTCTTCTACACTTCTATCGATCGAGAAGTCACGTGGTTTCATTTTTAGTGGTACAGTTCTTCTCATTTTTAGCATTTTCAACAATCATTAGAATTTTCACTCATTTCAGTTTGTCACAGTACAGATATTGAGTTGGAAGGATTGAATATAATTAAATTTATGATTTATTTATTGTTCCGCTTCTTATGGTGGAGAGATCTAGATCTTGTTCTATTTTCCTAAAGAGGAAGCTTAGTATGTACCTCCACTTGATTCCACTTATGAATCAGTGTTTAATGTTGTATCTTAACCATTGATGAAAGTATTGCGACTAAATTTAAGAATAACCTCAAGTTCAGAATTAAGGTGAGGGAGGAGTTGTTGCAGGATTGTCCTTATTCCAGTGAGAAATTCTTTTTGCATTATGGAATGCAAAGATTGACGACTTAGATTATAATTGACAAATCCTTATACCCCTTTCATAGGTGGTCAGTGGGATGAAAAATGAAAATGAATTAAAAAAATGTATCTAATATTTTGACCAACACATTACATTATTCAACTTAGAGAATATACTTGAATTGAGACCACTTATTATTAGTGGATAAATATTATTTGTGTAGTATTTGTGGAGGGGATATTGCAGTATTTATGTGATATTTATGTGGAGTATTGGAAAAAGTAAAGAAAAAGTAAGTAAGTATTGGAAAAAAGTTTCGAAGGTATTGAAACTCCACATATACTGTATTTAAATAACGGTATACCGGATACCCTTTGTTACAACATTGTTAATCTTGTTCCGATGAATATGAATCAAGTACACACTAGAATGATATAGATTAGTGAGCAAGCAATATGATTCATAGATGAATAACGTACATTATTATTTTTGGCGTGAGGCTTGTATTGTGTGGAGTCCAATAGGAAGTTCAAGTTCGCGTACAAAGGTAATCTGTCATTGGCCTAGATGAGCCACTCCCACAATTGTAAATTCATTTAAACAGTGACAGCAATCACTGAATGAACAATAAATAGTGGAGATTGCTTATCTAGCCCAATGACAGACTTTCATTCATTGACCAATCATACCGTTTTTTCATTACTGTCTTGCTTAGTACTTTTCTTTGAGTTTACTAGGGATTGTGAAATCTGAATCTAGAGTCTTGTTATTCCAATGTGATAATTTCCAGGGATCATTATTTAATGGTCTAACTATAAAATATTATAGTGGAATGAAATTGAAGTTAAAAATAAAAAAATCCACCTTTTTTTTAAAACTGTGTTTTTTATTGAAACGCATCGTTTTACTTGTAATTCGAGGAATGACAATTCTCTTATTTTGTGCTCCTCCAAATAGTTTTGTGAAGAGTTTATCGAGTCAAACTTTCAACTGGGAATGAGAAACATTTATTTGCTAATCATACGAGAAACAATCATCTTATAACTTCAATAAATATTTCCTTCGAAAGTCATTTTTTTCATATTACATTATACCTCCATATTGCCAAAGAATACAGCATCGTATTCTGTGCTTATGCACTACACTCTTTCTGTGTTGTACTCTGTGATATCGCCCTTGCATGGGCCTAGCACATGTGAGAATCATCCTCATCAATAAAATCGAAGAAACCAGGGGATAAAGATATCCAGAAACTAGTTACAATGGATAGGCAATATATTATCAGTCAACTCATGAATACCAACACTATCTATCAAGTGTATAAGTCCAATATTTATTTATTTATTTATTTATTCGTGGACAGAATCACAAATCATATAAATATGATTAGGAAGGAACAACAGGCTTGGCCCAAATCTATTCCATTCCCAAATTTTGATAAATTAATAAAATGTCCCAAAAATAGGTTATGTTTCTACTGTAAAACGTTCAAGTTCAATTTTCGTCCAAAAATATATAATAAGCTAAACATTTTAAATTTAGAGAAATTAAAACACCAAACTATATTTAAATATAACACTTAATTATCACTTCATAATCAATTAATCAAGTTATTTTATAAAATTTTGAACCCAAAAATACACACAACTTCTCTCACTAAGCACAGCTGTTGAATTATAGAGCAAATAATGCTCAAACTGAGTTAAACTTTTCAAATATCAAGTGAAACAGTTCATTAATGCTATCCCTCAAACTTAAACTGTCTCCATCTTCGATTATCACCTCGTAATTCCCATTTATCGTATTGGTTGAGGGTAATGTTCTGAACAGTACAGTCATGGAACCTAGTTATACAGTGATACTTAGATACATGCTGTATGGTTTATAGTTTCGGTTAACTTGTTTTTCTTGGTAGTATGATAACTTGAAGTGCGGCTTCCACAAGTGCCCGACTTTACCAAGTCAGTAGCGTCGTATCAGATCGCAAATTTGCTTGAAGTAGCATCATCGCTTTCCCTGCTATAAAATTCAAATAAGCTCTTCTCCCATCAACAGAAAAACCTGCTGCTACTTTATAATATTCAAATTAGTAGCTCCTTTTCATGCTCCTACCATCCAAGGGTTGATTGTTGAATGCTGATGTGATGTATTCAAATTTAGAGCCCGCAATAATAAATATTGGCCTACTTGGGAAAGTTGAAAATTTTGAAAAAACAAAAATCTGTTATCGAGGCTATGCTATGAATTTTCATTACTCAAATTGGAAGTTCTCTCTAGTAACTAATTAGAACTTTTCACAAACAAAAATTGACTAAAACATTATCCTGAAGCGTGGAAAATTATAGTAGTAGGAACTTCAAACATGAAGTTTGAACTTTCATCAACCAAGTTGTTAACAATTTATACTCGTATATAAGAAGCTTCTGATTAGAACCTCCGATAAACAGAAATAAACTGGAACATCATCCTCAGGCCTGCATATTATGCTTGGCGATTGTCGTAGCTGAAAATTCAAATAAGAAGTTTAAACTGTAAATTCCAACAAATTTTGAACATTTTGTTTGTTGTAGTTGGTTTAACATTTTCTATCCTATCAACCTAAGCAGCATGTTCATTCCGTATGTTATTACTTTTTTGAAAACTTGTTTCAATTCTTTGTTCAAATTAATACAAAAATCATTTTCCACAAATGAATTGAGCTTATTCATGTTTTCCGTTGTGACATGATCTGGAAGTGATGCTTTTGAAAGATTCGAACTTTTGGTTGAATTGTTTGGTATCATCATGATCTTCATTTTTTCCGCAGTAATCATCAATTGATTCGTCAATCATCAATAATTATAACATGCACATTTCCTCAAGTATTGGGGAGATAAATTTTCATGTCCATCCATCTCTTACCCATCTGTACCATATCAATCAGACAGAACCCTATATAACTAACTTATTGCAATTACTTTATAATAATAATTTGTTTTATTCAAATTTTTCTCATATTACATAATATGATAGTTTACAAATTAGAGTGATCATGAAATAATAACATCTTATATTTATCACATACGTCGTGATAATCTATTTAGATCTCCATAATCTATAATAATAACAATGATAATGATAACTGTACAAACTGAATTAATCAATTTAAATCTCCTATTATTATAAAGATTTTGTGGCTACCCCATAAAGCTAATTTTAGTTTATATTGGGTTGTTGTTTCAATACATAATAATAATAATGATAATTTTTATAAATGGAGACAACAGGCTGGAACAAATTTTGCCTCATTCACACAATACAATATTCACAACACATTATACAATTTGAAATGAAAGAAGAAATATACAATTAATATGAAAGAATACAACTAATCAGATAATTCTTCAAAATTATATTTCTTATATGTGAATATTTCCTATTTTCGTTATAATAATGTGAAATACTTCTTCTATGTTCAGTTTTTATGCATCTAAATTTGAAAATCTACTTTGTGAAAATACTTGAGGACTGAAAATTCTGTGAATTGAAGAACTACGAGACTTAACCTATTTCGGACTATGTGTTATCTAAATTTGAGAGAGGAATAGCACAAGGTTACTTTATTTTTCCTTTCCCTATCATTCTGATAATGTACTTATTGTATGAATGAATAATGAATCACTGAAGTAATCGTAAACAATGATAATTGGGGTCGATAATAATTATATGCAGAATTAATTATACTATTCTGTGGGTGGAAGTGGATAAACGAATAAAAACTATACCACGTGTTCGGACTGAGCGTTCATGATGGTTTATGTAGAACCAGGCTGTGTGTATTTGTTTTTCATTCCAGATATAAAAAATGTTTATAGGCTTTTCCGTGACAGAAACTCGACTGAAATAGCAGTTTCACTTGAATGATGAGCTAATTATGAGTAGACTGTGTTATTTTCCGTCGCATTAATTTCAGTGGAAAGTGAGTTTTAATAAAGTGAACCTGCAATGTGACAAAGGCGCTAACTCTCTGCTCGTAATAAACTCGAAATAAATTATCGGGTCGGACGTATCTCGTATCTGTAGTAGGCATGAAAAGTTTATCTAATGATGCCTATAATTAAAGAGGAGCGAAGACGCTATTGTATGTCGTTTTGGAAAAGCAGACCTTCGGCGATGGCGAGTGAGAGAGAACAAATCAAGCAGAGTGAGAGAACAAATCAAGCAGAGCCTTGGCTGTTTGGCACTGACTCCCATTTAAACAGAAATAATGAGCACTCTCTACGAATTATGAGTTTCTCAACAAACTAAGAACATCGAATTTGAACAGGCTGACTCGAGTCGGCTTGGGCAACTTCTGGCTATGGTTACTGTGTTATCTGTTGGTGGTATGGTGGTGGAATCTTGAAGAGAGTGGGTGGGATTGTATGGAGGACGCTGTGAATGAGAGAGTAAAGAGTTGCGAGTATATTACATTTTTTAATTTATATTTTTCAGACTCGGTTCTTATGTCATTAAGGCTTTTGAATGATTTAGTAATTTTTTATGATAGAAATCTTAATAGATGAAGAAGAAAGTTTTTCTTCTCCAGGAAATTAATATTAATGAATGTTCAAATTTTAATACAATTTAAATTATTTTCTATGTGTCTACTAATTTTATTCAATTAAAGGTGAATCTTATAAGGCAAACATTATCTTTCCTTAAAGTGAAATTTTCAATATTTTTCTTTTATTGTGTTATAAAGTGTTGTTTTATTAGGTGATAAATTCATAATTTCAGTTGATACTAGTTTTTGGACTTGTATTTGTAGGTAAATCAAATCATAAACTCTGGAATGTTCATTTTAATTAAGGTTCTGAGCAGTTTTGGGCGAATGCCCGTTATTTACACTTGGATTGCGTCCTATAGTTCATAATGATAAATAAAATAAATGTTGGCTGGCGCACAAGTTTCCAACAATACTAGCCGAGCTACTATATGAAAAATTATATTTGATTCGCAAACCAAACGAAAAATATCATATAAGTTAGCATCATTTCAATTGAATTATTTGTGAAGAAAGATCCATTAATTCTGATAAAAAGAATCAGTAGTTTAAAGATAAAAATCTATATAAAATGAGGATTCAAAGAATGAAAGATTTAATTAATTGTAATCAATAGATAACTCCTGTTTTAGCTTTTGATGAATTGTAGGAAGAGTTAGAAATTAATGCTGTAATACATTTATTTACAGCGGTTCATGTGTGTCCCCAAACCAACTTCTTGTACTACCACCCCTTTGGTTCCGCAACTTTATGTAAAACCGCTTCAAGACACCCGTTCAGACGACAGGTCTAGGGACGTAAGAGGACGTCGCCGTCAAGCCAAATTCAACCGGTAAAAACTCACCGCCAAAAACAAGGTACTGTAACCCGACGATAAAGCAACGTACAAACCAACGAAAGTGCAGTGTAGTGAAACAAAGGTTCATTCGAGAATGTCAATAAAAAGTGGGGATTCAAAATTATTATGAAATGGGTTATATGGGTTAATATCGACGAAATTTGGGTTCAACGGGTTTTTTCTTTCTTGAGTAATTTCATGTTGAAATGATTGGTTATTTTATGACTGATCTTGTTTGGTTTTGTGACGTATTGCTATCTAAACGGGGATAGTAATGCGCCCCCGAATCAGATGAAGAATGTCAACAAGGTAACATGATATTGTGTTTCTGTTGTTCGATTTTAGCTGCCAATGTTTATTGAAGCTGTTTGTATTTTTCTATTATTTCAAATTGTAGTGTTATTCTATAGTATAAACCTATTAAATCAGGCATGGCAAGATTAATTGAAGTTTTCTTGACTCTAGCCCGTTCACCTGCATGAATTAGGTATAGACTCAGGTATTTTCTAGATGTGTCGGCCTATTTCTAAATTCTAAATTTTATTCAAAAGTATCTTCTTAGGCACAGTTTAGAGGATATTGTTCTAACATTTTCTGTAATTGGCATGATACATTCATTCGTTATCATATAAGAAGAAAGGTTACAGAATAGAATATAATACGTATCTATTTCATAGAAAAAATACAACGATAGTAGATAGTACTTATTTATAAAAACTCAGCACATAATGGAACTAAGTTCAACCAATAGACTTCCTATAGTGAGGTCCACGTTATAATGGCAGTGAAGGAAGATAGGAGAAAAACGTTGCCAAGTCTCTCCATTTTGCCACTGAGTGTACACAGCTGTTACTCAATTCATCCCATTAAATTTGATCTAATAATAATTATAATTTCCTTGATAAAATAATCAATTTCATGTCAAATCAATCAAGAATAATATATTTTTTTATAATTTAATTCAAAAATTTGCTTCCATAACTGAGGTCAGATTTTATTTTTATACAAACCTGAAATGGTGGCTATTTTAAAAAGCTGTGATACACCAATCGGAAGCTCAAAACAACAGGAATTAAGATATTTGGTAGGTATTCTATTTCAATTTCTTTTAAAAATAAGAGAAAAATAGAAATCCCATTGAAAATAAGTAATTTCAATGGAAATAGTTTTGAAATAACCTTTCAATATTAGTTATACCGGTACGAGTAGGTTTAACCTATACGTCTAGGCTAACTGAAGCATGGATGAAGTCTAGATTAGAGCTGTAGCTATCTACTTTTAAAATGTCATTACAGGTATTTTAATTTGTGTTTCTCATACGGTAATGTCTAAAAAATATTTAATTGATTCAAAAATACATTTTAAATCAATTATACGACTTGTGTACTAGAGTATTTTGATAGAATGAAGAAAAAAAATGGAGTCTGAGAATATGGTTTGTTCAGTTTTGTACAGTCACTGTCAAAAGTAAAAATAAAATATTCTGGAAAACAGACAACATCGCAAAGCTAGAGAGAGATAGTACTATCTGTTTTGTTGTATGATAGAAAAGGACAGCAACAGTATTGTCAATCCTACACTGCCATTATAACGTGGACCTCACTATAGCCGTATATATCATAATATTAAGTATTACATTTTATTATTTGCTCAAAAAACTGTTGAAAGTACAAATAATAATAGGTAATTATTGAAGCGATTATCTGAAATTGAGCCAGAAATAAATATTATTGAGCTATTTCATCTATCAATTTATAACTAAGAAGATGAAGAAATTGGAATAAATGTTGATTCGAATCTCGAAAATGTGAACTTTGAATTATACGAACTTGATGCTCTATGAATGCCAAACTCGTATTTACCTAGAGATAGATTGATTAGTGATCATGTGTGAAGGAAGTTTACAGACGATGGAGAAGTTGAAATGAGGGCGAATTCGTAAATCGGGAATGATATTTCCTCTGTACGTAATTGATACTCTATTAATGAAGTATCTCTTCGTACGTGATGTTTTATAGTTCCGGGTAGTATATTGTGATAATCCGTTATAAAATTTCTTTTTAACATTCTATTCGTGCAATTGATGTTGAGCTTCCAAAGAAATAAAGATTACAGAGACAATTTTTTTCTTTCGCAGTTTAAACTATATTTAATAATATAAGTATATTTAAAGAGAGGAAATGCTACAATCAATCAATAAAATTACTTGATGATGGTGATTGAATGTGTGTGTATTTGTGTGTGTGTGTGTGTGTGTGTGTGTGTGTGTGTGTGTGTAGGCTGTTTTCTCCTCCTATATCCGATTAAACCTCAACGGACAAGTGCTTCATGAAGCACTTTGTGAGCAGTTATTGTTCACATTAATATTATATTATATATTATTATATTATATACTATTACTTACAATCTATTATTAAATTTTAGATGGATTATTGTTGTATTTGTCTAGCTAGACTCTATTTGGTTTATGTATATGTATTTATGAGTGTGAATAAATTTGAATTTGAAAAAAATTGAAAAAATTTCACCCTGATTCTCATCAAGATACAATTCCTTCATAACAGTTTTGCTCTTGAAATTAATCAAGCAAAACTTCAGAATCACGTTTCTTGAGTTGAATTACATATTAAGAGTTAGCAATTATTGTATAATTATTGTATTTATATTATTATTAATTTTCAGTAAGGAATGATCTTTATTTGAATTGATTGTGGTGGATTGCATTTGTATTGTATAGTTAAATGTTTGTACCTACTTTGTGGAAATAAATTTGAATTTTGAATTCTCTAATGTTTGGAATAAAACTCATAATCATACTTTAAAATTCAAAATTTTCATTGAATTTTTTTTATTTATTTGTGAAACATGATTGAAGTTAAGTGGGGTGAATGGATCATTAAAGTTGTGCCATAACCAATTTCAATGAGAGCACCTAAAAAGATCAGATCTTGAAGGAAGAAATTCATTCGTTATCGGTTCATCACGCCTTTAAGGAGTTGTGACGAGTTATCACCCTCATTAAACTACTGATCAGAAATAATCAGAACTAGCTCTCAAAGTTGTACTAGAAAGTTCAGAACTCAAAAGACAAAGTTCTTGAACTTTTGAAGAATTAATCGTTCTGAAACTCTCTTTCTTGTCCCTGAATCCATTCACCCCTAAGCGATTCTGTCAACACTATCGATGAATTTCGCAACTTTGCTGAAACTGCGAATTCACAAGGCTATAAATAGTCAAACTCATGTCAAACAGCTTCCCTTATAAGTCATGTTAATTCTGCACCATTCAATCAATGCTGACAGTTTGAAGTGGTTCTCACTATAGTGCTGATGGTGACCAGAGGAAAGACCAAAGTGCGTACTTTCAGAATAGTTGGCCAGCTAAACAATTCTACCAACTCGGCAGGGTATCACGTGCCTCGAGCGAATTTCGGCCAACTTTTGCTCGATCGAGTAGCCTCGAGTAAAAACTCGCCGAGCCCCGACCAAATTCTGCAGCTTGAGCAAGCATGTGTGTTGGTTTAATTTACTTCGACATTCTCTCAACTTTTGGGTCGATCAGGTTGAACACATTCAGTCATTATAGACACATACAGGTAGTATGTAGTCAATAAACCTTCACACATAGCTCCTGAATATGTTCTAAATATAGGTTCTCATGTGTGGTTATCCAATGAACATGTATCACAACATGTTATCCAGAGCATGAACACTGCATCCAATAGTCTCCCAATATTATGCAATACTATTAGCATGGGAGTACAAACCCGAAGGAAAGCGAGGCATAGGAAAGAAATGGATGTCGGTACAGGCCAATAGAGCCTAATCCTTGTAAGAAGATGATGCACACTGTACAGTGTAGTTTGATACATGATAATGTATAAATGTGTCACATGTCAATCAATCAATCAATCAATTTTTTTTAGAAAAACATTTTTACATTGTTGGGCTCTGCTAAAGCCGTGGGCTTTTCAGCAGGTGCCAGATCAAAACAAAATTATTCACAACGTTAAATTAAAATTAAGTATAAATAGAATAAATTGGCTTATTCGTCGTGAATTTTCAATTTACGATAAGGTATTTATTTATTTCGATTTTCACAACATTACATTTCATCAAGTACGTAGCCTCTAATAGCCTCTCTAACTATTTAGCTATTTGAGAGGTATACAGTTAGAAAATTTACAGACGATGATTCTATTATAACTCTTTGATAATTCCAATGAACACAAAGTCAACAACAGAAGTTCGAAAAAAGTTCAGTACAGATTGTCGATACACTTTTTCACCATCCCACTTTGTCACAGTATTCTGATACACAGGCATTTGGAATTTGCTGCCAACTTGATTTCATCGTCTCAGCCACACATACACTCAGGTTAGTACCAAGATCTATACAGTGTGATGAATTTTTTAAATAGACCTCATGAGAAGAGAGAAAAATTGTGATTACCTTTTAAAATGAAAAAATTTGCTAAAGGAATAGTTAGCGACCGAGCGATAAAGCTTACTTATCAGTAACTGTATATTAGATAAGAGTACCGTTCTGTACCGAATATTTTCTAGAAAAAATTATTCAATAAAATTATAATTATTCTGCAAATAAAGCACGAATTATTTACGAATTGCTCACTGATTTTGAGGTTACACTTTGTTTACTATCGATCAGATGTTTTTAAAACAGTTCGAACGCAGCTGACTGATTCAAAGTATTGTCAAATGTCATGCTGGCTTCACGCAAGATATAATACCATTTCTAAAAATTATAAAACTATCAATAAAGGACCAAGAATTTCGAATAAAAAAAAATAAAATGTATGTATTATCGTTGAAATTATTTATTATTTAAGAAATTATATTATATGTCAGGTCTTATTGTAACTAACTAGGTCATAGCATGAACAGTATATTATTGATAAAACGGCAGAAATTAATTATAACAGTCTCAAACCTAATAAAAATTTTGTATAAGAATATCAATTTATTAATAATTAATTCAACTGAACCACATGGTAATTAAATCTCTTTGGCAAGCCTAAGCCAATCATAGTGCATAGAAATAGCACCAAAAAGGTGATCGTTTGAAAGCAACACATGTTAATCTACTATCAGACAACAAACCTGCCTTATCATATACGCTAGCACATGTACATTGTATGAGAGGAACTATGTCTAGAAGATTAAGCAGTTTTAAGAATTACATAAATTGAATTATTATTGTAATTAAAGGAATTATATTCTACTGCCTGCCACTGACGTCACGTCTACGTCACAATCGTTCTACCAATGGCAAATTTTTATGCAAATTTATTACATCGAGATTCTCAGAAGAAAGGTCTAGCCAAGAAGCTGAGAGAAAAGACAGCACTTCCCTTTTGAAATCCTCACCGTTCAGATCTCTTTATAGTTACCAAGACCTATTCGTAAAATTTTCGTTCGATTTTATATGTTCTATTTGTGAGCCGATATTTTAGGCCAATCTGTTTGTTATTTGTAAATTTATTTTCATCAATCGATAAATTGAAAAGTTTAAAGTAAATTATCCCTTAATTAATTTGGTGAAGGAAATATTAAATTAAAATTCCACACGTGCTGAAACCGAAGCCTGGATTGCTGCCAATCAAACGATTTCTGATCTAAAGAAGAAGACCACGACCGCCAAGGAAATTCACGTGAGTTATAAGTTTAAAAGGGGCCCCAATCTACGCTTCGAAAATATTTCAGTGCAGAAAAACATAAAATTTTCTTCGTTAAATTATTGGCCACGCCGACAAGCGCTTATTAGTTGTTAAGAGCCTAGAATTTGTTCAATATTTAATTTATACCAACTTGTAGTTGATTAGCTATCCTCCGCTGCCAGAACCACGACCCCGAGCATTTTAAAAATATTTTATAATTCATTTTTTCATTATTTTTTCAAAACTGTTAAACTTTATCAATTGTAAAATTCTGTCGAATCACGCATGGTATCATGCAAGCGCAAGAACATTTTTAACTCTTTTGTCAATGCTAAATTATTATCAATCTGTAAATCAAATTCTGAATCTGCACTGTATGATCATATATTTTATTATAATATATTCCAGTTTTGTTAATTCGTTTTCTGAGTTCGATTATTTCTTAAGCCTGTCAATTATTGTGTCTGATACGTTCTATATCATCAAGAACCGATCTAATACGATCATTGAAATAATTGAATTAAGCTGGATATTGGAACAGGTCTAAGTGGATGTAGCGAGTGGGGTCAGATCGAGATATTTATTCTTTGTCCTTACCTGCTCATATATCAGCTTTTATCTGTTACCACCTCGACTTAGGAGCGAACACATCATTTGTACAGCAGATGCAGCCAGAGATCATATAAACTCCTACAATAGAGCTTAAAACCCGACAAGACTCTGTTCTCGAAGTATATTCTGAATGATATTTGGTCCAAATACCGTATTTTAATCCTTCAGAACTTATTAGAGACGCAGTCCCGTAAATTATCTACATCGGGATTTTTGCTCGACCTGTATGATTTTGTATGCTCATTCTTCACAGGTAATAATTTTAAGGTATCCGTCTTCAGTGTTTAGCGATCGCTACACTGCTTATAAAAATTTCATCACTATACAATTTGTCATTAGAAGAATCAAGGGTGAGCGAGCGTTTAGGCCTCCCACGATTCCGACAATTGTATTGAATCTTGTAGTGAGTCAATCAGTCTGGTGTTCACTCAGCGTCCACACACGCATTGCAAAATTTATAGCCTCTACACCATTGACTCAGTACAAGATTCACCATACATACGTGAGGCATTTAAATACAGCATTACATCACCCTACGTGTATTGTCCTATCCTTGGAGGTGAGAGTGACTCCCCCAGGAAGAGCTTTACATGATTTGGCGCCCAACGTGGGGCGAGTAAAATACAGCTTTACATGATTTGGCGCCCAACAGTGATAGGCATTGAAGAGGTGGATAATCGACTACGAGGATTATTTAGTTGCTCAGTATACTATAGCGCTGACAACGGGAAAATTTTTTGAAAAATTCATGGTTGTGAATTTCTTCAAATTTAATATTAACTGTTCACTGTTATACAAAACAGCAAGACGTGCCATACCCAATTTTTGAACAGAAAAGAAATTTATCGATTGATGAATTTTTAGAGAAAGAATCTAACTCAGAATTTCATTATTGTGTTATTTGAAAATTGGTCATATTATAAGTCATAGGTATAAGAAATACCATAAGAGAGGTCATATCAAGTTTAAAAACATTAGGTCTACACAAAAACAATTTGTAGAAAATTTATGGAAAAGAGGATTGAAGTTATCTACATTTAAAAAAAAAAATTTTAAAGCATAAAGAGGGAAGTAAAATTAAATCACGGATATATTGGGGAATAATTCAAGTAGAACGCTGCAGCTTTTATATAAAATTTTGCGAAGAATACTAGCCCTATATATAATTGCGGCAAGAAATTATAAGAGTAAAATATTTATAATAATAAGAGTAATAAATTATAAGAGACGTACCTTCGTTATCGCATAATTATCCACTGTGTATCCTTTATGTTGTTATCATTTTATGTTAACGATATTGCTACTTTGATTCACTTCATCACTGAACATATTATTGAAGCACACTTTTGTATTCCTTCACTTCAACGAATTTTTTACACTATTTCAACTTGTGGTCATTCATTCGTAATCTTGCACATAACCCCACATATTTGCGATCGTTTCACTGCACTCGCATCATTGTATCATCCAATAAATTATGGAAGAACCACACCGCATCCTGGAGGCCACATCAGCGATTTCAGAGACGAAAGATGTCGCGCGGGAGAAACGCCCATGTACCACCGTTCCAGAAGTCCAGACGCCTGCACCTCACACCACAGAGTTTCCGCCGCCGACCGAGGGCTACATACCCTCCCCTTCCATGTTACAGATGAGTCTCATCCTGGAAGCATTGAACGATATGATCAAAGAAAGGAAACAACTGAACTAAGCAATAAACAATCTAAATAAAAAATACGATCAAACGAAGGAAGAATTAAAAGAAGACGATAAACAGTGGAGGGAAGAGATCAGACAGGCAAGGGAAGCCGACAAACAAGCAAGAGAAGAACTGAAGGAAGACAATAAACAAAAAAATGAAGAATTAAGGAAAGCAAGTAAAGAACTACTCAAAGAACACGAACAAGCAAATGAGGAATTAAAGAAGGAAATCCAACAGTGGAGGAAAACAAGTGAACAAGGTTTTGAGAAACTGGATCAACAGTTGGAGGAAGCAGCGGAAAGAAGCAGGATGTTAGGACGGCAAATCAAGGAGAAAAGTCAGACAATTAGAATCAATATTGGACCAGTGATCGAGCCCATGCATGCGAAAGCGAACATATTTGAAGAGGAGGTCATAAAACAAGCAAGTGAACATGACACATATAAGGAAGACCAACCTACCGAGAATGTCAAGACTGAAGTCGCACCGCACCCCGCAGGATGCCGAGAGGAGCCAGACGACATCACGTGCCAAGCTGAGGACGTCATCAATGGCATAGAGGGACAGCCCATACCACCGCGCGCCGACTACCAGGAGTCCCAGGACGTTGCCCGCCGAGTAGAAGAGCAGCCCGGACCGCCGACCGCACGTATCTCCGAGCCACCGAGGACAGCACCTGCAACAGACAAACCCAATACTCATGAAGATAACCCACAAAACAATAGAAATGAAACGGAAACACACAACAAATCAGAATCACAACCAAAACTAAAAACCTATAAATCGAAACTACACACAAGCAAAATAGCAGTTCAATGGAAAAGAAGAAGCATTGATAGAATTCATCTACACCGCCGTCATGGTGTACTAAAATCCTACATCAAGTTTTCTACCAGCATGCAAGAGAAAAGGAAGACGGTATCCAGAAGGATCTACAACCACCGCAGTCATGTCCGGCTAAAATCAAGCAGACTGTACACCAGCATGCAGAAAAGAAAAATACTATCAACCAGAATCAACACCCATTACCGGCATGTCAGGTTTAAGAATAGCAAACTACATGTCACCGGCCGACCAAGAGGAAATGAATTTGTAGGAAATGATCTACACCACAGGCACATTCGTTTTAAGCCAAGTTTGATAAAACGGATAGTTGCAAATCGGAATTGGACTTTTGAATAATACCGAAATCAAATTTAGATGGGGGCTTGAGAAAGAAATAATTTTTGAATTAACTGGAATCTACGTTGTAAATTACACAAATTATCAAACTTCTTCATAGTCACAGCCTACCCATCGAATCATATCTTTGCATACTGGCATCTTTTTCTACTGCAGCCTAATCAACATAACCTAAACTTCGCTGCATCTCAGCTAAAAAGAAAACATCAATCCACATCAAATGAAGAAATTATTATCAACTCTAAGTCAAGAAATTAAAACTACGAAACAACTTTAAGAATTTACCAACCTGATCAAGCCATCCACCTCATGTTACAATCATCACAGGAAAAATCGCCTAGTACAATCCGCACAACTGAAAAACAGAAACAAGAATTATATTATCAACAGAAAATATTTGTAAATTAGAAATCAGATGAAGTTAGTAGTGAATAGGAGGAAAGAAAATAAACAAAGTTTATTTGAAAAAATGTGTAAATCTAACCTCGAAATACAGAATCGATAGAAAAATCTATTCAGAGTCAAAGCCTGTTCGATAATTTTCTTCGTCACACCAACCAATGTGTGCAAGATCATAGAGTCAATTTTAATGGAATCGAAGCAATATCGTTATTAATTATTGTAACCTATTATTTAATGTGGAATTATAAGTAAAAAACGCAACCAAAAAAAAATATATATTTATGTTAATTTGCACGAAATGCGCATGTTCTATGTCATATAAATGTATCTCTAAAAAACTCAAAAGAAAATGAAATTCTTACCTTCAAATGTGAAATTTATTATTGTTGCATCAAAAGATCATGAATTGTAATTCAAATTGATAAATGTAACCTTGAAGACATAATATTTGTAACCAGCATTGATAAAAATCAAAAAAACCATTTCAAGTGTAACCTTGTTTGTACACAACGTACTAAGCGTAAAAAAGGAATTGCTCGAGTCAAACGGTAGACAATTGTCAAGTCACCGAAGTTAAATCACACTCTCACCCAATTTATGTAAAAGCCAGAATAAAGAGTCGAAACCTGTAATAACCATGAAAAAATGATGAAAATCTATATTTGTTGCCAATACTGTTCGAATCCTAAGAGGATAATATGTTGAATTTTGTATATTTGTTATAGTTATGGGTCTGCTCATAAGCCACCCGTGAATGGAAGTTGTGGAGTTGTTTTAATGAAGGATCCAAAGAGACCTCATTAATTATTGTATTTCGATTGTATCCAATGGAAGGAACAATCAATTATTTATTTTCTCGTAGCCAAAAGTGCACGATATATTGTTTTAGTGTTAAGTATGGAGTTTTCGTAGAAGTGAGGAGATGAAATGGTGTATTCATCACAATATCGGATTTTTCAAATAGTCATTGTTTCGACTCGTCTCTCAATTACCTATTTAAAATATCCTGGGGGCTTTGTGTGATGAATTTTTTAAATAGACCTCATGAGAAGAGAGAAAAATTGTGATTACCTTTTAAAATGAAAAAATTTGCTAAAGGAATAGTTAGCGACCGAGCGATAAAGCTTACTTATCAGAAACTGTATATTAGATAAGAGTACCGTTCTGTACCAAATATTTTCTAGAAAAAATTATTCAATAAAATTATAATTATTCTGCAAATAAAGCACGAATTATTTACGAATTGCTCACTGATTTTGAGGTTACACTTTGTTTACTATCGATCAGATGTTTTTAAAACAGTTCGAACGCAGCTGACTGATTCAAAGTATTGTCAAATGTCATGCTGGCTTCACGCAAGATATAATACCATTTCTAAAAATTATAAAACTATCAATAAAGGACCAAGAATTTCGAATAAAAAAAATAAAATGTATGTATTATCGTTGAAATTATTTATTATTTAAGAAATTATATTATATGTCAGGTCTTATTGTAACTAACTAGGTCATAGCATGAACAGTATATTATTGATAAAACGGCAGAAATTAATTATAACAGTCTCAAACCTAATAAAAATTTGTATAAGAATATCAATTTATTAATAATTAATTCAACTGAACCACATGGTAATTAAATCTCTTTGGCAAGCCTAAGTCAATCATAGTGCATAGAAATAGCACCAAAAAGGTGATCGTTTGAAAGCAACACATGTTAATCTACTATCAGACAACAAACCTGCCTTATCATATACGCTAGCACATGTACATTGTATGAGAGGAACTATGTCTAGAAGATTAAGCAGTTTTAAGAATTACATAAATTGAATTATTATTGTAATTAAAGGAATTATATTCTACTGCCTGCCACTGACGTCACGTCTACGTCACAATCGTTCTACCAATGGCAAATTTTTATGCAAATTATTACATCGAGATTCTCAGAAGAAAGGTCTAGCCAAGAAGCTGAGAGAAAAGACAGCACTTCCCTTTTGAAATCCTCACCGTTCAGATCTCTTTATAGTTACCAAGACCTATTCATAAAATTTTCGTTCGATTTTATATGTTCTATTTGTGAGCCGATATTTTAGGCCAATCTGTTTGTTATTTGTAAATTTATTTTCATCAATCGATAAATTGAAAAGTTTAAAGTAAATTAACCCTTAATTAATTTGGTGAAGGAAATATTAAATTAAAATTCCACACGTGCTGAAACCGAAGCCTGGATTGCTGCCGATCAAACGATTTCTGATCTAAAGAAGAAGACCACGACCGCCAAGGAAATTCACGTGAGTTATAAGTTTAAAAGGGGCCCCAATCTACGCTTCGAAAATATTTCAGTGCAGAAAAACATAAAATTTTCTTCGTTAAATTATTGGCCACGCCGACAAGCGCTTATTAGTTGTTAAGAGCCTAGAATTTGTTCAATATTTAATTTATACCAACTTGTAGTTGATTAGCTATCCTCCGCTGCCAGAACCACGACCCCGAGCATTTTAAAAATATTTTATAATTCATTTTTTCATTATTTTTTCAAAACTGTTAAACTTTATCAATTGTAAAATTCTGTCGAATCACGCATGGTATCATGCAAGCGCAAGAACATTTTTAACTCTTTTGTCAATGCTAAATTATTATCAATCTGTAAATCAAATTCTGAATCTGCACTGTATGATCATATATTTTATTATAATATATTCCAGTTTTGTTAATTCGTTTTCTGAGTTTGATTATTTCTTAAGCCTGTCAATTATTGTGTCTGATACGTTCTATATCATCAAGAACCGATCGAATACGATCATTGAAATAATTGAATTAAGCTGGATATTGGAACAGGTCTAAGTGGATGTAGCGAGTGGGGTCAGATCGAGATATTTATTCTTTGTCCTTACCTGCTCATATATCAGCTTTTATCTGTTACCAACCTCGACTTAGGAGCGAACACATCATTTGTACAGCAGATGCAGCCAGAGATCATATAAACTCCTACAATAGAGCTTAAAACCCGACAAGACTCTGTTCTCGAAGTATATTCTGAACGATATTTGGTCCAAATACCGTATTTTAATCCTTCAGAACTTATTAGAGACGCAGTCCCGTAAATTATCTACATCGGGATTTTTGCTCGACCTGTATGATTTTGTATGCTCATTCTTCACAGGTAATAATTTTAAGGTATCCGTCTTCAGTGTTTAGCGATCGCTACACTGCTTATAAAAATTTCATCACTATACAATTTGTCATTAGAAGAATCAAGGGTGAGCGAGCGTTTAGGCCTCCCACGATTCCGACAATTGTATTGAATCTTGTAGTGAGTCAATCAGTCTGGTGTTCACTCAGCGTCCACACACGCATTGCAAAATTTATAGCCTCTACACCATTGACTCAGTACAAGATTCACCATACATACGTGAGGCATTTAAATACAGCATTACATCACCCTACGTGTATTGTCCTATCCTTGGAGGTGAGAGTGACTCCCCCAGGAAGAGCTTTACAACAGTTACTCTTGCTAAAACTCATTTACTCATTTTGATTTCGACTTTTTCGTAATAATAATTATAACCTTACTTTTATCAGAGTATAAACATTACAAGAAATAAACTCAACAACAAACATATTTTTCTACGATTTTCAATTTTGAACCCTTAATTGCTCAAACTATACATAGTATTTTTATGTGTTTCCATTTAATTTTGTTGAATATGACTTAAATTATCTAACAAACAAATCTACTTATACTAGGCTCAACATGGGCGGTCTTACGATGGCTGTAAGGGGGGGGGGGCGGTAGTCCAACAGCAGAGGGGGGGTCCAGGGGGCTACCTCCACCTTTATTTTCTTATCAAAACTCACGTTTCAAGCATTTTGAGCACTAAAATTCACTGTTATTTAAGGGCTTTCCACACCGGCGTCGCAGACGTCGTGGACTTCGCCGACGTCCACGATGCGCCCTTTTCACACCTCCTAGCAACATAATAAACATCCACAGACGTTTCAGTCAAATAACCACATCTCACTCAATGAGAGGGAGCTGAGTACGTGGTTCAAAAGTATTTCTGTGCATGCGCTAGTTTGCAGACGTCGCGGACGTTTGTGAAAAATTGCTCAGCAAGTGATTCACAGAAAAACTTCGCCGACGTCCGGGACGTCCAGGACGACCTGGATGCGCGGTGTGGATAGACTCATTTGATAGCATGGTCAGCGATTTATTTTTTCAAAAACGTCCCGGACGTCGACAACGTCTACAAACTCAGTGTGAAAAGGCCTTAAGGTTGAGTAGTTTTGCCGTTCTGTATGGTGTCTAATATTCTATTAAACAGTTCGGCAATTAATAGAATTTATATTATTTGCAGTATTCCTTTGGTTTACAATGCTTTTTTCACAAGATTTAGGTGTAAGTTACACTAGAAAATGTGTTTAAACGGCCCCATGAAAAAACATTTAAAAACTAAAAGGGGTTAAGGAAGGAATGAAGGAGGAAATATTCTATACAATATTAATTATCACAAAATTATTAGTCGTTCAGGCTAGCGGCAGAGACTTTACAATAGATATAATACTTTGAAACCAGCAAAATAGACGTATATTGTTGTAAATAAGTATATTGTGCTAGATGAAAGTGATCATATTATTTATAAGAAATGTTTTCATGAGTGTTGTATTCAATACTTTTATTGAATGAAGGTCGTATCGTTCAATAAATATTCATGGCCTGTCTATATTATAGTGGTAGTAGAGTGTAAGGGTCATTTACATAGGAATAGTTAAGTAGGGTAGTTGCTAGTTTCACATTGGAAGTTTGCGGACCCTGTTAGTTCTTTGCCCCATTCTAATCAATCATTCATGGCCTGACGTGGAGAGTGTTTTAGGCTCGATGACAACTCACACTACAACAAGTACACACACTGTTAAGTGCGAAGTGTATTACACTAATATACATTCTCACGCCCACGATGGTGTGTGTTTGAAAGCTTTATTTGTTGGTAGTGTGTGGCGGTTGGTTTTACTGAAGAGTAATGTCCAGGGTTAGAGTTTTATTGCGAGGGAAAAGTTTTAAATGGAGAGTTATCTTCAAAAAATTCGGAGGAATCAATAAGAAATTTAATTGATATGTTGAGGATCAGACAAACTATGGTACGGAGAAAAATTCAAAACCCCAAATTTAAAATTTATTTTTCTAAACTAATTATTAATATAATTTTTTTATTGAATCATGAAACCCTTTAATTTAAAAAAGAAAAAAGGCCACTTTGTTCCGTGAATGTTTTTTTTTACAAGAGAAATATTTGATAAAGAAATGTACCTTGGTTTTATGGACAAAAGAAGTGTTTTGTTTAAATAGCTTTTTATTAAAATTTAATTTATTTCTTAAATTTTTATTTAAATAGCTGTTTTTATTTAAACTTGAATATGTTTTTTCAAAAGACGACGATTCAGTTCAATCTATGTTCTTGATTGTTGCAAATCCATGGAAACAAACGTTCCGGTAGTCGCACCCTACTCAATCACACGAGCAGTCGCGTGTTGTAATTTTTACAACATCCAATTTTCCAAGTATTATGTACTCTGTTCACTGTCAAAATATATTAAATTATTGTATAATTACTTTTTCCATCTTTTTGGATTATTTTACGCCTATGATCATTTGGATGATAGCCCAATAAAGTACATCAAGCGAAGCCATCAATTCTGTGTTATTGGTTCGTTTGCAGTCCCCGTATACAGTCTTTCCCTACGGTATCTCATGAACAGTCGACTCTATGACTCATGACTATGACTATGACTCTATGACTCATGCACTGTCGCGACTAAATGGCACCTAAAGACTGAACCATTGCTCGGTTGATACTGCAACTCAGTGGAGTGATGGGGGAAAGTTTTGGAATGCATAGGTGACTCATTCACTGACACCACCCCATTCAATAGTTTTCTGCAGCAAAAAAACTGATACTAGTGTACTTTTTACAACAGCGCGTCTGCCAGAAGATTAAATTTGAGTTTGTTTTTATTGTGTAATAGCAAGACTTTCATAATCATTCTCTCACCCTTTCACTCCAACAGCGACTACAACAATAATGTTAAGTAATGAAATGTGAGTTATAGAATGCAATGAATATTTTCCGGTTCAAATTAGCAGCCATATATTTTTCTCATACTCCCATATCAGTGGACCAGACATTATTGCGCCAAAGCTCGTTGAAATATGACCGTAATTAACATTTAAATGTAACTTTCTACTTTGGTGGCCTCATAAATGTGTGGAGCTTTCAAATATATTTTGAGAAGAAAGCAAATATGAAGCTCATTAAGAGGGAAATCTCTTTTGGATGTGAATTTTGATGGGAGAGCGAGTTATATGATTTAAAAGTAGCCCATGTCAATAAGTGTTTTTTAAATATAAATAAATTTATCATGTATTATAGATACACATTTACACTATTAACACTGCTCTACTTTTGGCACTTCTACTCCACAACACTACACAATTCGAAGGGCTTGGTCCGCTTCAAACTGCGCAGCGTATATGTGTTGTCCAGTACCTGAGCGACTTCTTCATTTTCATGCCGTTGTATCCAGTGTTAATAATGATATTGATGATGATGGTTATCTTTCGAGAAAGTTTCTGGCTATTGATGTTTCTTACTCAACTTTAGAGAAGATGACGTCGGTAGGTTGATCATTTTAGTGTTCATACATTATTTATTGTTTGTTGCAAGTCGCAAGTGTAATCAAATCACTTGGTTCCCCTATCTTGGTTGAAGTTGAACGCTCACTATTTCCCCTGAGCTTCTCAGTCTCCGTTATAATATCATGAGAGACATTTCTTTCCATCCAGCGATAGCAATACAAATATTTGTACAATTCAATAGCATGTATCGTATTCATTGTATTCAACAAACTTCTAAACTACCATAAACCATGTTCGTAATTTCCATTTTTCTCGATTATGTTTATATCATGGAAAAGGGACAGCAGTTGACATTGCAAATACAAACTAGGAAATTGATAATATGATTGCAATGAAGTGGGTCAATTAAAACGTGGTGAATTAAAACGTTGGTCAATTAAAACGTAGGTCAATTGAAACGTTGGTCAATTAAAACGTAGGTCAATTAAAAGTTCTCAGGAGCTCAATCAAATAATGCAGTCCTATCACGATGTTTCTCGTAACTGGTCTATAGTACAGAAACTAGTAATTTCTATCTAGATTTGGGAATGGAGCAGTTCTAAGCTTTAAGCCTATTGTTCCTTTCCCAATCATTCATAGTTGAGAATTATATTGCATGTATCAATGTATAAAATAAGTAATTAGAATTCATATAACTAAAGTAGTTATACTGTATAGCTACTGCAGTCTATAGGAAGACTGCTACTGACATCATTCCTTATGAATAACATGAACGTTTCTCAATTAACAATTGCTGACGTTTTAAAGTGAATCCCACTCCACTGTACAAGATTGCTTCTAATCCATGATTATCGTGCAGTCATGATTTCACGATAAAAATCTCGATCCAAGTTGAAACACTCACGAGGGAACTGCTCCACATTACGAGTCAATCATACCTTAATCGTTGAGTTACATTGTTTTCCCAGAAAAATGACTTGTTTCTAAAGTCCATGGGGGCTTAAAAAATTCCCCCCTTGTAATTTTCAACGTGCACTTTTTTCGAAAACGACAAGATAACAAAAGGGTATCGGAGCTTTGAAATAATATACTTCTGGGATGAAAGTGTAGTGACGTTCATGTAGATAGACACCACGTTTGTACGCGTAATCACGCGCGCGCACGCACACACATCAGTGCGTACCTTTTCAGACAACTAGCGTTCACATAAACGTCACCCACTACTGCTGCAAAAGGCTTGGGCACGTCTCACGATGCGCGCTTGTTTTATCCATTATTAAGATAATGGCGTCCCTTTCGCATTTCCTCGTTCACACTCTCTCGCACCCTCACTCCCTTCCTCTCTCACACTCTCTCTCTCTTTTCTCTCCTATCCGTGTTCGAACTCGCTCCATGAACACCCTATTATTTTCCCCCGGAAACTCTTTTAAACGCAAGTTAGGAGAGCAAAGCAAAAACCTGCATAGCACCCGTTGCTCTGTTATCAAATCCTTCACCCTTCCATATCTATCTATACATCCAATCCATTTATATCTTGTTGTATATCTATATCCATCTCCCTGGTGCGTGTTCACTTAATTCCCAATACGGTTACCATAAAACTGTGTTTACGTCCTCGCAAAAACAAGATAATCATTTTTTGTCACCTGTATCATCCACTTCGATCGCAACAGAATAATATTTCTGATAAGCGGTTGAGGAATTTTTGGTATGCATCCTGTCAACATTGAAGAACTCGCGTCGTGTCAATATTGAGTAACTGACAGCTCTTTTTTAAATGTATCATGGATCTTGTTTGATGATCTGTTTCTATTCAATTTATCTTTGATTTTCATAGCGTCGGTGGATTAAACTAGATTTCGTATAAAGTTAATGAATTTCTGGAAATGTTATACTCTATGTATGATGCTTGTCTTCAATATATATCGCTATAATAATCTGTTAACAATGTTAAAATTGATGTTAATTGTTGTCTGTCAACAATATTTAAGACAAAACTTATTCTCCGATATAAAGAATTGTTCTCTGATGTGAAAATTTGTTCTCTGATTTTATCTTTTGTTCTCTGATATAAAAAATCAATGAATGATTCCTTACATTTCTGGCTCTTGAGCTTATCCATACCCCCTATCTTCACCTGTCATTTTCTACTTTTCATAGTACATTTCCCATATCAAACAAAAGATGAAAAATTTCTGTTCAGTGCAACGTAGTGTCTGTTAAATGGTTGTTACTAATATCTCGTCTCCATTTCAATGTTTTCTTCTTCAATCATCCTATTTCTCTTAAGTTCTTATATCTTCTCCATTAATGCATAATAAGTCCTCGTCATCTATACCCATTGTCTTTCTCTTTTTTTTGCATGTCTTAATTACTTCTACAACGCAATTTGTAAATCGTACAAGAGAAACAAGATTGAAGATGAAGATAACATGACAGAAACGTTTTCTCTCCCACAGTATCAATAATCTCTTTCTCAATTCTTGTTATCTTCATACATCATCTAGTCTTGTCTTGTCATGATCAGTTTTACAATGTACAACAGTTGTGCATTACAACCATACAACGCAATGTATAGCGTACCATTCATGAATAATCCATCATCTATCGTCTATAATATAATCTTTGACACTATTGTCCATATAATCACTTTTACAATGCACATCTCTACACCGCAATGTATATAATGTATTATTGTTCATATAATCTAGATCTGGTTTACAATGCACATCCCTACACCGCAAAGTATATAAAGTTCTATTGGCCATATAATCTAGATCTCTTTTACAATGCAAATGTCTACAACGCAAAGTATATATTGTGCATTTAATATTGATCACTTTTACAATGAACATCTCTGTAATGAATGTCCATATACAACAGAAGAGACAAGAATGTCTGTTGGGTTAGGTCATGCCTGTCTGGCGGTCTGGCTGACTCCGCCCCGAAAGCTATAAAGTCAGTAAGTAATTTCTCTCATTAAACGGGCGCCGACTGGCGACAGTTGCAGCCTTGCTTGCACACTTGCACACTTGTACACTTGCACACTTATGGAACGCAGCACTGGGCCAACTCAATCTGATTTAACGTTATTGCTCCATTACTGTAATTACAGTTGCTTGTTATCTTGAACATTCTTGAAACGGAATTTTTGCAGTTGAACTGAGTTTGGCTCTTCCTAATAATTGATCCTGAAATCTTTAAACTGGAACGAGTTGCACTCGTTACACTGATTCGAGTTGAACTCCGTTGAGAGTTGATTATAAATCTGAATCTTCATTAGAGGTATCTGTGCAAAACCCACTTACGAAAATTTGCATCAAATCTTGATCTCAATTGAGATAAAATCTTGAACACAGATTAAGATAAAATCACGAATATTGTATACGAAATTTATTATACAAATGGATTAAATTTATTAGCCACTGAATGAAGAAATTGAAAAAAATCCGAAGTAGATGAAAAGCGCACAAATAGACAGAATGCCAACTGGTAGAATCCCTGAGAAAGCACTCAACTACAAAGTAAAATTTCAATTACGTATATTTTTGATAAATTTCAATTTCCAAGGCTATTTTAAAGGCCGGAATTATGCCTATACCGTGGAAGTCATCAGAAGCAGAAGACGAAGAAGAAGAAGAAGAAAAAGAAATTTATTATATACGTGAAGTCATGTTATTGCTCTTGGAAGAAGGAAAATTCACTGATACCTACTAAGAACTAAGATTGAAGAACGATTCATTTTGAACTTTCGAATGCATCCTTTCACACGTTGATGATTCTTATCCATCAGGATATATCTTATATCCAATTTTCCTTCGCACCTTAATAAAATTCATCAAGTACACTTCCAATGTTATCAAATCATAACTAGTTTCAATTTATCCAATAATTATTAGTAGCTATAAATGAAAATTATAATCGATTATAATTACATAAGCTAGCCGAGTAGAAGCTCTCGAATTTCGTCCTATCTTATTGACTCGAATACTTTTCTAGCAACAGTTCAGATAGAAAATGGTTGTTAACTTTCTTGTTAGAAATGAACTGAAAGTAGTCTAATCTCTGATTCCAGTATCTCTGAACTAACATCCAACAGTATCAGACTTGTGCTACCGCAGAAAACAGTTTAAGCTCTAGGATCGAGCTCTTCATCTTGTTTCGATACAAAGCCGAGGTTAAAGTTGTATTCGCCGGAAATGAAAGCTTTCTCCAAAGAGAATCGGAAATAAGACTCACCTTGTTTGGGCTGAAAACCTATTTCTCCCTTGTTAGCGATGAGTTGCAGATGGCTCTCTCGACTAGGTGGTTTAGTATCTGCAATAAGACCACTGTCAAAGTAGTTCTGGTGGCCAAACTTCTTTTGCTATCTCACAACTGTATCTCGCCTCTGAAATGAAATCTTTTGTTCCTCACTTTCATTTCAATTTTCCTGTTCTCGACGCTCCTTCGGGAGAAAAATTCTTTCAAACTTCAATGTTATCTCTACTAGCATCTCATTTGGAATTCCAACAGGTTTGTAATGGTAAAAATAAAAAATACTGTTGTACTAATACGTAGTGGTAGCTTCATTAGGTCTGCAATGCTAAGAAGGGAATTATTTTTTTGAAGCATGAACCATTCCAGTTGATCAATATTCAAAAAGTTATCTCAATATTATTCAGGTATCTCTTGTTTATGTTCATTAACATCTCTAGACATCTCATGTGATGTAAGTTAATATTGTGAGTGAGTCCATTCTAGTCCATCAATTTATCCATTTTGTGAATTCATTAACTTCGCTGTCTGTCCAATATTCAAGTTGTAAGTTGATGAACATTGCTTCATTCCTGCTCTTGTATTCACTTTTGTACTTTGTTCCTCATTTCTCTTTTTCAAAACAATATGAATACTTCATATCCGTGAATATACCAATGAATTAATTAATTATACCAATGATGATAACCTTTTTTTTCGAACATGTTATTTATAAGTGGTGATTGAGTGGAATATTTCTAATTGATTTATCAATTTAAGCCATCTAAATTCAAAATTTATAGTTTTAATGTTTATTCTGGACCAAAATGTTATACAAATTGCACACGTGAAATTCTAACCTTATCTTGGACTTTGGCACCTACAAATTTGGAAGAAAAATAGCACAAGGATTACCTTATAATTTTATCTTTCAATGTAATTACATTAGTGTCATTTGCATTATAAATGAATAAATAAAAAATATATATATCAAAATTTAGGGATAATATAGTTTTGGGCCAAGCCTGTTGTCTCTTCCTAATCAAATTTATATGATTTGTGATTGTATCTTCGAATAAATGAATGAATGAATTCAAAAACCATAATGAATCAAGTCACATAAAATTCAAAGTTCTTAAAATCAGGATATTGATCCTTGGAAACAGGGCATTCAACTCCTTTAATATGACAGCCGAAAGCTAAGCTTTACAATTCGAAGCAAACCATCAAATTTGTCTATGCAATCAGCGAAATATTCGAATCAAGCTGGAAAAGAAACAAAGTAAATATCAATCCAATCGAATTGAGTTGGTATGAAATTATGATATGATAATCATACATGATCATCACCTAATAAAAGTGTATCTTACTTATGTTATACATTGTAGTCAATCATTTAAACTAATTGGTGGGCTGCACATATTTCATAAAAATACGTATTCTTATGGAGTGGTGATGGAATAATCATTGGAGCTCACTGAGTGAATAGAAAAATTAGTGTACTATCATGATGTGTAGTACATTCTTTGAAAGCAAAATTTTGTTGATAATTCAATAATAATTGAACAAGACGTTACAGCTGTTATATAGCTAAGGTGAATGTGATATTTTCGAGCTCAAAATTTAAGTATTTTTATTCTTTATTTTGTGAATTTATAGTTTGTTTCATGTTTTAAGGAACGTTTATTATTAATCTATCCAAATTTAAAATTGTTTGTTTTATTCCAATTTATATTTTAGATTGTAATTTGGTGTGGAAATTTGAATGGACATAACCTATAATATTTGGACAATTTAAAACTAAATCAGGAAATTGAAGAAGTTTTAGGCAATAGCCTGTTTTTTCTTTTCCGATTCTTGTATTTTTTTTTTTTTGCTAACCTAATAAATAAATAAATATGTTCTCACAATACTTGGCTACTTTCCAATTGACCTAATTTGACCTTTTCTGTACACAACTTGATTTCTGCAACTAATTAAAAGTTTTTTGTTGCAATAGTGCGCCTGATTCATGTGACTAATCTCGTAAAAGCTGTTTCTGTCTCCATCGTAGACATTCAACCAATTTTCATGCAGCTCTTGTACGGTCTGAGTGAATTTGATCGAATAAAATGCAACTCCATACAATGTGCGCCCGTCCTGTTTTTCTATGAGTTCGTGTAGCGTGATCATCGCTCCATACAACCGAAATAGAAATAGTTTCCACACAGAAAGGCTACAGTTTTTATTCCCAAGTTACTCTCTCACTCTCCCTCGCTCTTTTTCTCTCCGTCGTACCACCGATACGAGGAGTTTGCCTGAGCAGCAATGAAATTGGAAAATGTTTTCCCAGCTCCACGACACATGTTACTGCAATCCATCATTTCAAAAAAGGGCCGTACGGAATAGTTTATGAAGAGAAATCACCTCAACAGCGAGAATCAGGCTTCGATTTTCGGTTTTTGCGGGGAGTAGACGGAGAGCGTACTCCATTGATATTGGAGTTCTTCGACTCTATTCCGGTTTATAACTCCGACATCTTATCGACTGACTCGCGGTCTGTGTGTTTCTTCGTGAGTGTATCGTACAATAATTTAGTTCAGGTTTCTGTCTTGTTTTATGTTCGCAATACTATACACTCCACATAAAATGTTCGGAATAAGAGATTGAGCTTGTATATTTGTAATTCTGTTTATGAACACAATATTGAATCAGTCTACCTCCTTATCATGTTACCATCATAGAAAGACTGTACTGTCTTGATCATCTACAACCTTTATGCTATCTCCATCCATGTTACATTCGTGAAAAGACTGTACCGTCTTGTTCATGATGTAACAATAGCGATCCGCTCCAAATATAGCTGGAAAATTCTAGTTCAGCGTTCTAAGTACTCGTAAGTGGATCTGTACGAATTTGAAGTGTATAAGTATATTCACGCTTGAAGCAAGAAGCGTAGAAAAGCTTAGAGTATAATCATACACATGCGGGGTTTAATTCTGAATGTATTTTCATTCTCTGGAAAGACGAGATTTCTCCGAAAAATTCTCCACTTGCGTTTTGCTGAATAGAGGGAACCGTACATTAGCTGAATTATATTTCAAGACATCCGTAATGCTTTGTTTCATAATATTGTAGATGTATGATTGTATTGTGGATACCTCTCGTGATTTTTTCTGTTTTTGTACTTGGAAATCTCTTGGTCATCCTTTTCTGACAATCTCTGCCTTTCTTCATGAAGAAAATTTCTTGTGTGATTACATTCTTATTATCTGGGAAGTTCTTCATGAATCTTTTTGTAGCTGTTAGTCATTTTTCGGTCACTAAATTACAGAAAATTCAACTTATAACAATAATATCCGACTATTGCAAAATATCTCTTGCAAATTTGGCATCTATCGTGAACAAACCAAACCTTACCACACTCGTATGTATTTCAGGTGCTCAAATCTGAAATTCCAATTTCTGAATCATATTCCATGAATCACCTGGAATCTCCGAATAATCTTGTATGGAGGGTGTAAGAGAGGGCCGGCTGCGCCCTAACTTCGCACTCCTAGGTTCTCAATAAAGGCAGTGAATCAATCATCAATAATCTGACACAAATATATCATCTTTCATCTCGAGATAGAGAAGAAAAACTGAACAATTGAAAAATTGAAGGGAAGGATGATTTTTCTCTATTGTAACTTCGCTGAATTGTGGACATCATTCGCAATGAAAATAATAATTGATTTCATAGACGAATGTTACAGTAGACTATGACTATGAATTTTATTAACTTGTATCATATTATATATAGCGAGCAATTTCTGTATTTTTAAATCTGGTTATATAAATTCATATCTGATTATTTATGTTCAACGGATCTCGAAAACGGCTCTAACGATTTTCCGAAATTTCGAGCATAGTGGGTGTATGATATAAAAATTCAATTGCACTATATCTCATCCTTGGGAAAACTCGCTGAACGACATTAAAAGGATGATTCATCCTTGGCTGAAACAGCTGAGACTTTCGTCGTCTGTGGATAGTAGAAAGTGAGCGAGTGATTCTGTGGAAACTCAAAATATCGCATCCCCGAAATTCATTAGCTGACGTATAGCCAGCTGTGAAATATAAGCACGATCATTTTAGAGAAAAAATTGTGTTCTGTTTATCAATGAATATAATCACGACCGAAGCTCGTTGCTCCGATATTTCTGATTCATTGAGAAAATCCAATAGTACAAATAATCTGAATTACGAACAAGAAAGTTTGGATATGAAGTTGGTGACTATTAATAATTATTGATTGATTGAAGAACCAGGTTTCGGTTCTTGAACCACTGAATGGACTCCTTATATTGCTTGTGCGTGAGTAGTGGGAATTAGAAAAGCAAGGGTGATTCGATAAGATGATCAAACGTCCATACCTATTGGCAGGATTCAAACCCGCGACCAAGGTAGCGCTAGCTGACAGAAGTGCAACTTCCTGTTCGTCTCAGCTATTCTAGCCGAACTTTTATCTTCGAAGCTGAACATTTTGGAGAAAGTTAGATCTCATGGAAAAATATTATGGATAATGGGTAATATCATGGATAATTCATCCTTGGCTGAAACAGCTGAGACTTTCGTCGTCTGTGGATAGTAGAAATTGAGCGAGTGATTCTGTGGAAACTCAAAATATCGAATCCCCGAAATTCATAAGCTGACGTATAGCCAGCTGTAAAATATAAACACGATCATTTTAGAGAATAAATTGTGTTCTGTTTATCAATAAATATAAATCACGAGCGAAGCTCGGTGCCCCAATATTGTGAATAAATGCAGTAGAATTTAGTAGACTTGTGATTAGTGGTTGGGTCTTTGGGATCTATAGATTTAAGGTATATTACATTTAAATAGTTTCCTAGAAACTGGGGCTTGAATAATCTCATTACTTATTTCATCAACTTACTATCACTAATCCAATTCGAGAAAGTTCAAAGAACTCTCAGTAGAAGAAATAATGGATGTGTTTAATGGTTTTATCTGGCTAATGAAATGGTAGCTATCTGGTCGATGTTTTAATTCGTCTAATGAGAAATGTCGGCGTCTTTGGGGCCGTTTGATCGAGCAGTGGGAGTTGGAAGCCAGAGAGCGTTCAATGTTATGTCACCAACACAGTTTAGTTGTAATTAGACAAGCTGTTGTTTCTGTCCGTTTTAATTCCAGCGTTTAGCGGCTCACAGCATGGGGGTTATTCCCTTTCCAACCAAATTCTTCCCTTTCCCTTATTCTCATCCTACTTCGTCTTTGTCTTCTTCTTCTTTTACATCATCATCGACGTCTTCTTCTTGTTCTCAACTTTTTCACCTTGTTCCTCTTCTGCTACTCTTACTACTAACACAAATTCTTCTTCTTCTTCTTCTCTTCCTCTTCTTCTTCTTCTTCTTCTACTCTTCTTCTTCTTCTTCTTCTTCTTCTTCTTCTTCTTCTTCTTCTTCTTCTTCTTCTTCTTCTTCTCTTCTCTTCTTCTTCTTCTTCTTCTTCTCTTCTTCTTCTTCTTCTTCTTCTTCTTCTTCTCTTCTTCTCTTCTTCTTCTCTTCTCTTCTTCTTCTTCTTCTCTTCTTCTTCTTCTTCTTCTTCTTCTTCTTCTTCTCTTCTTCTCTTCTTCTCTTCTTCTTCTTCTTCTTCTTCTTCTTCTTCTCTTCTTCTTCTTCTTCTTCTTCTCTTCTTCTCTTCTTCTCTTCTTCTTCTTCTGTCTTCTTCTTTTTTTCTATCTAGTTCATATTCTTCAATACCTTCATTCGCTCTTTCTTCTTCATCCTTGTCTTCTTGTTCCTCCTCGCTTTTATCTCTTATACCTCTTTTATTCCCTTTTCGCCAGAGTCCATCCAATCTCTGTTGCTTTTCCTCCCAGAGAGAGAACTTCTGTCTCTCTTCTCCAATACTACCATTTCATTACTTCTCTCTATCCCTCTTTCCATCATTCTTCTCTTCCTCTTTTTCTCATTCTTATATTTCCTCCTTATTATGACCCTGATCAGTCAGTCTCTTCTCTCCATATACCCTCCTCTTATATTATTCTCTTTTTTCTTTCTATTATCCTCTTTTTTGATGTTTTCCTTTTTTTCATGCCTCCCATTTTTCCATGCTCTCCTTTTCTCCCATTCTGTGGAGGATGAGGAGATCCTCCACACATATTTCATTTCCCCTTTGCTTTCCACTAGTTTTGTGCTGGAATTCCACCTCCTCTCCCAACTTTTTTAATTCAATTTTTCTGATTTTATCTCCTTTTCCACCCTCCTCCTCTATAGTTTTCTTCTCCTTCACCACTTCCTCCCTAACTTCCCCTCCTCCTCTAACTCATGCCCTCTTATCCCCACTCCCTCATATTACTCATACGTTCATTCATCATCATCCACTATAATTGATTTCCCCTTTTCTCCTTCCATTCCAACTCTCCTTTCTAGAATACTTCTCGAAAACAATTTTTCCACTATTCTCTCTCTTACTCTACTCATCATTCTGCCTTCTCCTTTTTTATTGGTCCTTCATCCTCCACATCTCTTTACTCACCATATCGTTGACCTTCCGTTTTCCTCATGTTTTTTTCTGCTTCTTCTAATTCTTTCACGTATTTTTCTCTCCCTTTCTCTTCTTGTCTCCTTCTTCACCTCTTCCTTCATATTCTTATCACCATCTGCTTGCCTACCCTCTCATTCCCTTTTAATTCTCCACTTTCTTTTTTCCCTCCATCTCATTCTTCCACATCTTCTTTTCTCCCTTGCTTCACCATCTCCATTTATCTCCTCCACCCCTTTCCTCTAGATTCTTATCACTCTCAGCCTTTCCCCCCCACCACCACACACCCACGCCATTAGAGCTATTCCAGTCAACTTTGTTCTCAATCCAATTTCCTTTTGTGCCGCGAGATTTCCAAAGACAGATCAAGCCTAACGAAATTCGCGTGATGAGACTCGCTGCAGGCAATCGCTGAAACCTATTCCTTCATCAAACAGATCCGTGAAACGACAATCCATGGCGATACAGTCTGGGGATTATCCATGATTGACGATTAGAACTGATAGCTCATGACTGCAATATCTGCTGAACACAAAATTTGTAGATTCATGAACATGATTGTTGTATAAGTTTGTCGATTGATTGATCGTTTACGCTTTGACAAGATAGTTTCTAGTTGGTGTAAGTGGGAATGTCAATCACAGCGTTCAAAAATATAAATAAACTTTCATGATTGAGATTATAAATTTTGTTGATTGATTATATTCCTGACCGAACGTAGTGAGGTCTATGTTTCAACTCGATTTGCTTTTGTCTGTCTACATGTAACGCGATTACGGCCAAACGCCTTGATAGAATTAGATGAGATTTGGCAGGAATATTCCTTTTTCAACTGCACATCGATGTTTATACAAGGTTTTTTGAAATTTCGCATTTTGAGGATAATATGAAAAGAAAAGGAATTCCTCCATACTCTGATATCACTATATATATCATCTTCTTTGAAGATAGAATCAATCAGATAGAATTATTATAATCAATCAGCTGACAAATGGATTATTCATTGCATGCATTACACAGATGTCTGGCCGTGTCTATTTCTATAAGGTAGGGTTTCAATATTTTTTATGAAGCGTGCCCATCAGTATCAATATTCTAACATTTGAAAAACAAATTCAATAGGTGATTGAAAATAAAGAAAATGATTGAATGGACTGAAGATATTATAATATTCTTGATTGAAAAAAATTAATTTCAAAATAGTTGAGAAATATTTTTATCAGATGGAAAGATTATCACGGTACTGGATAAATCATCATATGTGATACAAATTCAAACTGAGTTTATTAACATAAGTTAGTTTATGATCTTGGAGAAAACGAATAACGGCTTTCAAGATTGAATTATGATTCAACTGTGAATTGTGATTCAACTGAATCAACTAGAACAGGTGACATCAGATACTTGTGGATGAGAAAACTGCGTGAGGTCCACTGTTCACAGAACTATTAGTTTTACATTGATGAAAAACGATCTGGCAATGTTCCGTAGCTGGGAAATAATAGTGCTGTCGAATGATTGACAAGGATAGCAACACCAATGTTAATCAAAAACTTTCATCATTATCGTGGACCTCAATCTAATAAATAGGTTTGATCACCAACAAGAATCTGTAGTCTGATAATGTAGGCTTCAGAACAATGTAATGCGGGTTGCATAATCTACGCCTCGATCCTACACGACTTCCACGGCATCCTATAAATCTAAAACAGGTACTGTTTTATAAATATTTCATTATTCCTCTACACAGAATCCTAGAAAACTGGAGTGAATGTTCTTTTCAATTATTGAGGATGATTTATGATCATACGTGCTTTATCAATCCACCGCAATTAAAATACTACAATGATATTTTGAATGAAAAAGACTGAGAAATTGTCAAAAACCACTGATTTATTGATAATTAGAAATTGTTTCATTGTTTCTAATTATCAATAAATCAGTGGTTTTTGACAAATTCTCAGTCTTTTCCATTCAATATGGATAATTACCACAATATCAACTTCTCAACTACACAAAAAAAACAAAAAACAATGATATTTGGTTTTTGGTAGTTCATCAGCTTCTACTCAGCTACAACCGAGACTAATAACAATGATTCCACAAACAAAAGAAGGTAATGAAAAGAGAACAGTTGAAGCTGATCGATACAAGAACCGGCCTCTAAACGAAACACAACATTTTAGTTTTCAAATACGCTGACCGGGCTAAATACAACATTACATGAATTATTCATTTGGACTGCATTAAAAGATAGAATTCTATGCAGATTTCGCAGTACGGCAAGTGTGAGACGCGGACTAAAAAGATATTCAGGCTTTTAATTCGATACTGCTTTCTCCTCGGCTGGTCCTATGAATTTACTCGGAAAGTGGGGCTTAGCAGTGGTGCTAGGTTGCCGTTGTTATACGCTAACACCTTCCCTAGCACATTATTCACCACGGGAATAATCCCTATAACATCCGACCCAGATTAGGCTACGCTACGCTTTCTTTTGAGAGCAAGATACGTTGCCATATGGGACACGCAAATAACTTCACTACTTTTTAAAAATCTTGTGTTGGATTCTACTACAACTATTACCTGGGAAAAATATGATTCTCGAGAGTAATATTCACACTGGATCAAGTGTTTAGTCTTTTGGAAAATATGAATGAGCAAATAGTTCTGAATGATATAATTTCATTCATATATGCATGTAAAGATAACTAATCATTGCGTTGATTGTATGAGACGAAATAGACTCAATCCAATGCTGTTCGTTTCTAATTTCGATAGAAGAAGAAACGGACAATGTATAATCCCTATTATATTGAGCGAGCGATTTCTGTATATCTGGATATATTTCTATATTTGGTTATTTATATTAATTTATTATATTTATCTACGGTTATTTATGTTCAACGGATCTCAGAAATGGCTCTAACGATTTTCACGAAATGTGGAACTTAGTAGGTTTATGATATTAAAATTCGATTGCACCAGGTCTCATCCTTGGGAAAACTCGCTGAATGACATTAAAAGGAAATTTTCCTTGGCTGAAACAGCTGAGACTTTCATCGTCTGTGGATAGTAAAAAGTGAGCGAGTGATTCTGTGGAAACTCAAAATATCGCATTCCCAAAATTCATTAGCTGACGTATAGCCAGCTGTGAAATATAAACACGATCATTTTGGAGTATAAATATTGTGTTCTGTTTTTCAATGGATGAAAATAACGAGTGAAGCTCGGTGCCCCGATATTTCTAATTCATTGAGAAAATTCCAATAGTACAGATACTCTGAATTACGAAACAAGAAAGTTTGGATATGAAGTTAGTGACTATTAATAATTATTGATTGATTGAAGAACCAGGTTTCGGTTCTTCAATCAATCTGAATGGACTTCTTATATTGCTTATGCGTAAGTAGTGGGGAATGAGAAAAGCAAGGGTGATTCGATAAGATGATCAAACGTCCATACCTACTGGCAGGATTCAAATCTGCGCTAGCAGACTGACGAGTGCAAAGTTTTAGTTGTATCATCTATTCTGGCCGAGCATTTATCCTTCAAGCTAAACTTTTTGGAGAAGGTTAGATCTCATGGAGAAATAGTACAAGGAGTATCCTAAGTTTTTCTCTCTCGGTCAGTGTTTTCTTGTGAAAATAATAAGTAAATGAATTTGTTCATTTATCTTTAAAAAATCAATAGTTACAGGAGTAACTGATAAAGTTCATCGAGAGACTTGCCTTGCTGTTGACATGGTTGCCTTGCTTTACAACTTTGCCTGAGTAATGTACATGTAAACGTTAACATGAAAATCATATTAGGCGTCATAGACAACTAAAGACAACTGAAGATGCTGGCTGCATCCATCCCAACTCGAACTAGTGAGAACTTGGATGAGATTTCCTTTTCATTTCGCTAGTACGACTGCTGAGCTAAAACAGAGTTTGTGAAGATGGCTGACTGACGTCTTATTGCTTGTTTAATTTCAAGCTGTGCAAAGGCTAAAAATAAACTTTCTACTCGTAATATTTTTCAAAGCTTTTCGATTTGTATAATATCATCTAGCTATCAAAATAAAAAAGTTTTTTCAGGAAAAATTTCTTTTCTGATCATTACTTTTTGAGATATGAGCGCCTAAAGCTTAAATTTTTGGGACAGAACATTTCAAATTCGGTAAGATATGAATCCATGAGATTTAGAGGATAGATTCTTCATGGTGTTGTTGATCTAGTAAAACAAAAATTTTATAAAAATAACAATTTTAGTTGAGTTATTTTTGGTTATTCTTAGTAAATTGATATTTTCTGAAAATTTTCGTTTTATTAGATCAACAATACAATGAAGAATCCATCCTCTAAATCTCATGGATTTATATCTCCTTCTACCGAATTTGAAATTTTCTGTCCCAAAGATTAAAACTTCAGGCGCTCATATCTCAAAAAGTAATCATCAGAAAAAAAATTTACTCCTGAGAAAACTTTTTCATTTTGATAGCTTGATGATATACAAATCGAAAAACTTTGAAAAATATCACGAGAAGAAAGTTTATTTTTAGTCTTTGCACAGCCTTGACAGAAAGTTAAAATGATGAATCAGTCGAGCTATTATTTGAGATACTGTGTAAGGCTCATCACAAGAAATTGAATTTGTCATGAAAAAGTATCGATATCAGAATATAGATTTGCACATATTAAGCTACGTACACATATACGCGCCTCCAACCCGCACCGAGCACGCTCCGCCCTCGTACCGCCCTCGTTCCTCCATCGTACCGCAGTCCGCTTTGCAGTCGCACCGATCATGAACGTTACGGGAGATGTTAGCTCTTCTCGCGTTCCACTCTTGCTTCCCGGTCGATCATCAATCGCTCTGCTGGAGTGACGTTCGGTTGCGGAGCAGAGCGAAAATATGTACGCACCTCTAGATTTTCAAAATGTTTCCTCGATCAATAAATGTAGCTTCAGCTGATAACACTGTGAACCATGATTGTACGAAATTGATTATTGTAGTAGGAGAATTAACAGTTTTTTCAAAAGCAACCAAGAATCATTCATTATGCAAAGGTGCACACAAGGGGGGCTAGGATGCACTCTGCGTCCTTGGAATCAATAAAAAATGTTAGACCACAAACTAATAAAGTTTTGGATTTGAAGGGGCAGGAGATAGTTAGCGGTGGGCACCCTAGCACTATGAATAATACTTCTGCACTTTGGTTAGAAAAGTGATATTGATCAGAATAATAATCTCTTCTCATCCTCTAACATTTCAATTATGCAATCGTTGAATTATATTCATTGGTGAAAACTCATTGAAATGTAGTCTTGCTTCAATCAATATTGTTCTCAGCAACTGAACTCCAAGACACTTTTTTCTATGTATTCAAACATGACATTCAGTCAAATTTTAAGTAAATAATTGAAAGCTTCCACTTACTGACTGAAGTACTTTCGACCGTCTAGTGATCATTTTCATCAGTCACTGTCGGAATGGATCAAGAAACCATCACCTTAGACTCCAAGAATTAACTCTCGAAAGAAAGGATTTTGTGTTGTCATTCCTAAATAGATTATTTCTATTTTTGTCGCAATTTCATATTCCTCCACCTTATCCTCTCACTTTTGTGAGGGATATTCTATTTTCCATACAGAATCCCATAGGATCTGATGCAGGGCACAACAAACCAATAGTATTCAATTGAAAGGAAGAGCTCGATTGCTGGGATCCGATGCTAGAGAACGCAGAAGAAGTGGAAAAAGCATCGCCGAAGGTCTCAATATCAGGATTCGTGCACCCTCTGTTACACAGAGAGACTCTTTGGCGGCTTTCATCAATTTGAAACTTATTACAAACCAAAACACGGCTGCCTTAGTCGGAGCTGCAGTCCTTGAAAGCAATTTCCCTCGCAAAAGCTTCAAAGAATGCTCTCTGGTGCGCTCAGCTAGCTTAGACTGCTGCCTTTTTTGCCAAATTTCCCGCCTCTCGAATAACATGGCCTGTGACGTCATCTTACGTCGCCACTCGATTCTAGCTTCCGGGACGACGGTCGGTGAGAGCTTGCACCTTCTGTGAAACACTTTTCATATTATATCAGTTATGGTTTTCATCCTTATACTCCTCTATTGTCCTTTTATTCACCTCTCCATTGCTCTTGCTCTCTATTCTTCTACGCTCTCCATTCAAAAATCTTCTCTCCTAGTATCAGTTTTATTCTCTCTGCACTATTTCTCTCATCTCATTGACCCCTCTCTTGAGAGTGAAGTGTAAGAGAGGGCTGACTGGGCCCTAACTTCGCCCTCCTAGGTATTAGTCTTTTAGTCTTTTTCTCACTATAGTCTTTTATCTCTCCATATTCTTCAACATAAATTCCTTCTTTCACATCTTGTACTTCCTTCCTTATTTCTTTTCTGTACTGCATCAAATTTTCTTCACCATAATCTTTCCAAAGAGCGAAAGGTTTGTGTTTATTGACCGAGCGAAGTGAGGTCTAAGATTCAAGTCGACGGTTTGGCATTTCTCCAAATGTTTAAATGTTTATATGTTGCGCATTTACAGCGAAACGCGGTGATAGATTTTCATGAAATTTTACAGGTATGTTCCTTTTTTAATTGCGTGTCGACGTATATACAAGGTTTTTGGAAACTTTGCATTTCAAGGATAATATCAAAGGAAGAAGGAGCCTCCTTCATAGGCCAATATTAGAGTAGAAATCAGACTATAGAATTATTCATAAATCAGCTGACAAGCTATTACACAGATGTGTGGAGAAGCCAGTCTATTGATGTATTTCCATAATGACTATAGTTTCAATCAAGTACATGTGGATGAGAATACTGCGTGAGGTCTTCTGTTCACAGACCTACTAGTTTACATTCACCTTGACCTAAATTAATTTTTTTTAATTACAACTTAACCTATGCAGTTGCTACCAAAATTAATATGATTGAAGTTCCTAAATTCAAACTTTTTCAAGAAACGAACCATAGTAAAGTCCCCGCCCTGTGGAGAAGATTCTCACATAGTTTATAATCATATTGACAGTAGTATTTTTTCTTACATAATTATTTGCACTTGAAAATTAATGAATAAGCAGTACAATATTGGGCACTTACAACTAATATCTTACAACTCTCTTTCTCCGCTTCTTACTTCAATCTTTTCTTCTCCTTCGGTATTTTTTGTATTTCCTGTACTAATCTCTACCTGTACAAGTAACCTGTACTCTTCACTAACTCTTTGACCATTCTTCTATTTTTGGATATCCAATTCTTCTTCTTCTCATCTTTCTCGATATCTCCTTTATGTATGTTCTCCTCTCTCTTATTGCCTTTTCTTCTTTTCATCTCGGTATCTCCTTTATGTATGTTCTCCTCTCTCTTATTGCCTTTTCTTCTTTTCATCTCGGTATCTCCTTTATCTATGTTCTCCTCTCTCTTATTGCCTTTTCTTCTTTTTATCTCGGTCTCTCCTTTATCTATGTTCTGCTCTCTCTTATTGCCTTTTCTTCTTTTTATCTCGGTCTCTCCTTTATCTATGTTCTCCTCTATCTTATTGCCTTTTCTTCTTTTCATCTCGGTCTCTCCTTTATCAATGTTCTGCACTCTCTTATTGCCTTTTCTTCTCTGTATCTCGGTCTCTGTTTTATCAATGTTCTCATCTCTCTTATTGTCCTTTCTTCTTTTTTATGTCGGTCTCTCCTTTATCTATGTTCTGCTCTCTCTTATTGCCTTTTATTCTTTTCATCTCGGTCTCTCCTTTATCGATGTTCTCTTCTCTCTTATTGCCTTTTCTTCTCCTTATCTCGGTCTCCCTTTTATCTATGTTCTCCTCTCTCTTATTGCCTTTTCTTCTTTTTATCTCGGTCTCTCCTTTATCTATGTTCTGCTCTCTCTTATTGCCTTTTCTTCTCTTTATCTTGGTCTCTCCTTTATCAATGTTCTGCTCTCTCTTATTGCCTTTTCTTCTCTTTATCTGGGTCCTTCACTTCTTCTCGTTTTGTTTTCATTCATTTCATTTTATATAATATTTTCAATTCTTCAGCTTATAGCTCAGATACTCCCTATCTTTCCAGTTCTATTCCTGTTTCATGTTCTACGTCTTCTTTGTATCTCCGATTTTATTTACTGCTATTTTCATGTCGTGTTCTTCTAGTTTCCTCTTCTTTTTCAAACTGTTGTCATACTTTTCTTCTCATTCCTCCTCCCCTTTTCTCATTCATGGATCAATTATTATTATATCAACTTCTTCTACCTCTTCTTCTGGATTATTTATTGTCTACGTTGTTTTTCCCCTCAACATCTTTCACTTTTTCTTCCCTATTTCTTCAAGTGTTCCTCTTCCGTTTGTGTTTTTTTTGTATTCTCAACTTTTCTTCTACTTCGAAGTTTTTTCCTATCATCCTCCTCTTCATCTTCCACTTGCTGAATATTATTTGTTCTCCCACTTCTCCATTATCATTTCACTCCGGTAATCCTTCTCCTTCATCATTTTCTCCTTCTCAACTGTCTTATTGTTCTCCCTCTCCATATTTTAACCACTCATCCATCCTCTCCGTCTGAGCTCTCACTGCCCACTTCCTCACCTCACTTCTTACCGCCATTCAAGCCTCGGTCTATCGCTGTCGTCAAAAAATAAAAGCTGCATAAGCGATTTCAGACTTGAGAGCGTCTTAGCAACAGCTGGCTGAGTCGCTCGCTCTTACGGCGTCCAGGAACGCCTCTCCTCAGTTTGTATAGTGGTGCCTCAAGTGGATCCTTACTGTTCCTCCTTCTCCTCCTCCTCATCCTCCTCCAACCCCTTCTCCTTCTCCTCCTCATCCTCCTCCCCATCATCATCCTTCTACCCGTCTTCTTCTTTCCACATTGTGTGTGCAATGTGTGTGAGTATTGTCTCATGTATTTTGTCGCAAGAAAAGAGGGAAGAAAAACATCGCTCCATGTTATTATATTATCGGCCGACAGAGTGGACACTGCATATTTCTCAGCTTCCGATAAAGCAATAAGGGACATACAGTGAGATAACATCAGCTGCTCGCTTTTTGTTGAATCATGATTTTTTTATCCTGGCGACAATTTTCTCCATGAATGTATCATTTGTTTGCCATTCTGTATGCTTCAATATTCATACCAAAAGCTTACTCAGCTAATTCCAAGTTCAATTGAATAATCGATTCGGAAGTATACCACTTGGAATTCAGAACTATTGACCTACTGGTGGAAGAGATTTAGGAAGGCCGAGAAAGGGTACCGGAATAGGTTGATTAATAAGCCTAATCTTTGAAGAGAAGATGATGATGATGATGATGATGATGATGATGATGATGATGATGATGATGATGATGATGATGATGATGATGATGATGATGATGGTGATGATGGTGATGATGATGGTGCTGGTGGTGATGATGATGATGATGATGATTGATGATGATGATGATGATGATGATGATGATGATGATGATGATGATGATGATGATGATGATGGTGGTGGTGATGATGATGATAGTGATTAGATAATTATAATAATTACAATTGAGCCGAGAGGCCAGGATCACATTCCAAGTTTTTGCGCTCTTGAATTAAAAACATTCCAAGACGTGTATTCCTCAGATCTACAGTTCACTGAATAAACAAAATCTATTTTGCCGATTTCATATTATGACACCAATCTGTATCTGTATCAATGAAGCAGTAAACCTCTATTTATTGTAAGTTCGTTTGCCTCTATCTAATGAATTAATTAAAGAATGAATTATTTGCTAGAAATGAATGTTAAAATAATGAACATTCAAAAATATAGAATGACCACCTCACTAAAACTCTAGTGAAAAAGGAAAACATCTTCTCACGACATTATTGAAAAAAGAATTCATGATAAATAATAGTAAGAGAAACACAAGAAGGATCGTATCTATAACTTAGATAAATAAAATTCACATCAGTCTCTTCTCCAATAATTGATATCCACTCATATGCATTGATGATGATGATGATGATGATGATGATGATGATGATGATGATGGATGATGATGATGATGATGATGATTATGATGATGATGATGATGATGATGATGATGATGATGATGATGATGATGATGATGATGGATGATGATGATGATGATGATGATGATGATGATGATGATGATGATGATGATGATGATGATGATGATGATGATGATGATGATGATGATGATGATGATGATGATGATGATGATGATGATGATGATGATGATGATGATGATGATGATGATGATGATGATGATGATGATGATGATGATGATGATGATGATGATGATGATGATGATGATGATGATGCTGATGATGATGATGATGATGATGAGGATGATGATGATGATGATGATGATGATGATGATGATGATGATGATGATGATGATGATGATGATGATGATTGATGATGATGATGATGGATGATGATGATTGATGATGATGATGATGATGATGATGATGATGAGGATGATGATGATGATGATGATGATGATGATGATGATGATGATTGATGATGATGATGATGATGATTATGATGATGATGATGAGATGATGATGATGATGATGGATGATGATGATGATGGATGATGATGATGAGATGATGATGATGATTATGATGATGATGATGATGATGATGATGGATGATGATGATGAGATGATGTGATGATGATGATGAGGATGATGATGATGATGATGATGATGATGATGATGATGATGATGATGATGAGGATGATGATGATGATGATGAATGATGATGATGATGATGATGATTATGATGATGATGATGATGAGATGAGATGATGATGATGATGATGATGATTGATGATGATGATGATGATATGATGATGGTGATGATGATGGTGATGGTGGTGATGATGATGATAATGATTCGATAATTATAATAATTACAATGGAGCCGAGAGGCCAGGATCACATTCAAAGTTTTTGCGCTCTTGAATCAAAACATTCCAAGACGTGTATTCCTCAGATCTACATGTTCACTGAATAAACAAAATCTATTTTGCCGATTTTTTATTATGAAACCAATCTGTATCTGTATCAATGAAGCAGTAAACCTTTATTTATTGTAAGTTCGTTTGCCTCTATCTAATGAATTAATTAATGAATGAATTATTTGCTAGAAATGAATGTTAAAATAATGAACATTCAAAAATATAGAATGACCACCTCACTAAACCTCTAGTGAAAAAGGAAAACATCTTCTCACGACATTATTGAAAGAAGAATTCATGATAAATAATAGTAAGAGAAACACAAGAAGGATCGTATCTATAACTTAGATAAATAAAATTCACATCTCTTCTCCAATAATTGATATCCACTCATATGCAACAATAATAATAGCATGCAGCCACGAACATTCCCAATCAAAGCGTTCTGCAACGGACAAAACTTGAGTTCACCTGGGTGCTTTGGCGAACTGCACCTTAATCTCAAATTGAATAAGTTGGATCGCAGCACCAAACTTAGATCAAAGTAACAGATTGATTGCGCTGCATGATAGCAGAAGGGCAATCCAACTACTTTATGTACATGTACCTTCATTTATCTGTATACCGTAAATGGACCTCGTGTTACATTCTATTTCTATTATTATATATGTGTAGGTTCCTAGTATTTATAACTGTATATACACCTCGTGTTTCTTTCTTCTTCATATTACTATATGAATGTAGCGTCTCACTGTTTATATCTGTAAATACACCTGGTAGCTCGTTCTACTCCTATAAAGGTGCATTTTCGTTTGTGCGTAAACTTCCGTAGTCGACGGCGACAAGCATTGTTGACATTCATATTGTCCAATTTTCAAGTTTGCTTATGATCAAAGTTTGTGAAACAACTGATCAAATAACTTTTCATTACTTGTGTTTATTATTCAAGAATCAAAACATTTCTTATAGTATCAACATATTGCCATTTAAAAGTATAAACTCAACCTCCCTCATTGAAACACAATTGAATATAATATAATCTTTTAGGTTATTTAGACAAATTGGAATCCACCCAATCTGAAATCCTCACCCTGTCGTGGTCGACGACGGCATTTACGCACAAACGAAAACGCAGCTTCACTGTAGACTAGCCGTCAGGCTCGCTTCGCTCGACATATCCGTCTAGCCAGGGGGCTCCGTCCCCTGGACCCCCGACTGGATCGTCCAAGATGAGGTCAGCGGGCTCGCTTCGCTCGCCTGCATTTTTCATTCGAGCATGCTTCATTCCATCAGAAAGTCAAAGTTCTGAGAAAACTCAGAAAAACGTTGGAAGAACGCAGATTTTGGGCGTATCTTTGATGAAATATTAAAGTCACCTCATCACAAGATTTTCAGACCCTAGCTCAACCTCTGTACCAAATTTGAACATTTTCTGTCTATTACTTGATGAAAGAACTGAAAAAACGCAAAAAACCCACTAATTTTGGGCGTATCTTTGAAGTTATTTCAAATTCCCTCCAACACAACATTATTGCACCCTAGATGAGCTTTTGTACTAAATTTGAACATTTTCTGTTTATTTGTTCTCGATAAAGCTGAGAAAACGCTAAAGAAACCCTGGAAAAACGCAGATTTTGGGCGTATCTTTGAATTTTTTTCCAAATCCGTTCTTAGTGCGCCTCTAAAGGGTCAACTGAACATACTTTCAAATTTGAATGTTTAGTCAGTCAGTCAGTCAGTGCCATTTCGCTTATATAAAAAAAGTTATACTTTATATAAAAGTATATATAGATTACTCTACTCCTATTACTATATGAATGTAGATAGCTTCCCACTTTTAATATCTGTATATGAGCCTCGTGTTCCTTTTCACTTCTACACTATATGTAGCACCACACCATCGGTATATGCAACTCGTGTTCTTTCTCTTTCTTCTTCTTCGCGGCAGCACAAAGAATGAAAGGCCGAAGCCGGTGCGCTCGTGTGCGTGCGTGAGAAAGTAGATTGAGTGAGATGTTGCTAAATCATGAAAGAGATGAATTATGTCGGTAGAAAAGAAGTTCATTCTGCGTGAATAGAAGGCGGAAGTATTGCGTTGCTGGGCGGCGCGCAATTCTTCACATACAACTGGAGGCTTTCCCCCTCTCCTTACCTTATTTCACCCGCTAAGCCTTTTTCTGTTGTTACAGAAGTTAACTCCTTCGACCTCGCCTTTCACCCAAACCCCTCCCCCACCCGACAACTTGTCCGTCTTGACCGATGCTCTCTTCCAAAGGGAACACCGTCAGCATTCCGTATCTAAAACCATCAAGTGCCCCTAATCCAACCAATGCTGCCACATCCAACTGAAATCTCGCTCCCAGCAACCAGCTCCCTCCGACCATTTCCTTCCAGTTCTTTGTCAGCAATCCTCGTTATGCCTTCGTCATTCAACCAATGCTGACCGTTTAAAGTGGATCTCTCTCGTCTTGGAAACCCGGTGGCCTCTGTCCATTGTATTACGGCCGTGATTCAGCTCAGCTCGGCCTCTCTGTTCTTTTTGACCCGGGATTATTATGCCTTGAAAGCGATCCCTTGAGAAAGTGGATCGGTCTTTACCTGCGTATTTCTCTTGTATTGATGGATCCAGAAAATGAAGGAATAGAGTCTACATGAGTTCACGTACTCCATTCACATCCATGTAATATCCATATTGCATTATTGGAAAGCTTTTGAATTTACTGTTGGAAAGTACTATGTAGATGTTTTTTTTTCATTCAGAGTTTGATTGACAATATCTCTGATTCCCACATGTATCCGATTAGCATTTTTATTCTTGTATAAAATTCTTGTATCAGATAGGAAAGAGCTTACATAGGCAACAAAGGCCTGTGCGTAAGCTCGAGTTATCATAACAATATGCGTTATATCTATAATTATAAAGAGAGATCTCAATTTTTATTAGAGATCTAAACTACATTAAAATGATTTACAATTATGAAACTATAATCTATAAATATATATATTGGTGTACATAATGTCTCCTCAAGCGTGCCAATTGTCTTATTGTACGATTTCAAGAGAGATACATTTTTTGAGACCATATCAATAGATTTTCGAACTCAAGATATCAAATTATTCTAAGTGATAATAATTGTCATTCATCAGTAATACCCTATAAATTATGGCAACATAATTATGCTAGACAACAGGGTAAACAGCTACATGGGAATTTGGAAAATCGTAGAATAATAATTATAATAAATTATGACAAGTTTTCAAGAAGCTTAAAATGCATTCTTTCTCTATCCGAGCTAAAATAAGTGAGTCGAATCTCACTTATTGGATAATTCATGTTTTTATTGTGATCTCTTTATAATTTCCAAATTTTTGACTTCCTCCCCATTCAATTTCCCCCTGGAGTGATTTTTACGAAAATATTTTTGCTACTTAATTATGACAAGTTATCAAGGATCTTAAAATGCATTCTTTCTCTATCCGAGCTAAAATAAGAGAGTCGATCTCACTTATTGAAGAGTTGATGTTATTATTGTGATCTTTACAATTTCCAACTTCTTGACTTCCTCATTCAATTTTCCCTTGGAATAGATTTTTCGAAAAATTTTTAATTTGAAGCACACATCAAGTTTATCTTAACAACCATTCAAATTTCAGAATTTTAAAAAAGCTGTGGAAGGATATTAAAAACTTGTATCTGGACCTCAAACTACTTTTCTTTATAGAGTCTATAGAGAAATAGAGTCTATACATTTCTGATTTCAATAAGATCATGTTTTCCTGCTTTATTATTCCTTCCCTCCTTTCGAAATCATCCGGTTTTTGGGATGATGAATAACCGTAAAGAAAGAAGAAAATACCAAACTCTGTTTTGGAAGTTGATACCTGAGCCATTTCATTGATGGCTCTTAAATCCAATCCATTGAAATGGAATGAAAAAGTTTTTCATTCGGCAGATTTGGGACTTCATTGTCACTGGTAGGAATGTATTTGCCTCTATAATTCGTGATAAATAATAATATATTCTGTTACGTTGTTGTTGTTTAGCATAGATCATTATTCTTGCTGACAATGAATGTATGTTGTGTCGTGGATATGAATATGCAAACAGCAGGAAGAATGTGAAATACTATGCAAATCATTGTGGCGAAACAGAATTTGTTTGTTCTCTAGTCTACACTCTGAATTAGCCAAATAAGTTTTTACATCTTCTTGTTGATTCAAAAGATAGCAGCTCGATGAGGAGCTTGTTTTAATCATGGAATAGGCTCAAGACTTAAAAGTAGTTATAGCTGTTCATTATTTGTTAGTTATAGCTTGAAATTTTACAGCGATTCTGCAATGCATCGTAGAGCTTACTCAATATTATCTTGTTTCTAGCTACTGCGCCATATTTTGTGTAAACATGGAGTTTCACGTTTTATAATTTGGACTATTCCCATATCTTCAATCTTCCAAATCTCAGATCTGTTATATTTCAACTTCTTGAAATACTAAATTGATAGTCTTCTTTTATTTCTAACTAGGCCCTCCATGTAGATCTCGCCCTATTGTAAACAAAACTTCTGGTATCCATTTCCAATCGTTTTTCTACTTTATTCTCTCATCTCGTATCTCTCTATTTCTTCGTTCACTCCCTTCTTTCCGTCTTTTTCTCCATCAACTTTCTCTTCAACACAACTTTTTGTTCCTCTTTTTCCTTGCGTTTTCTTCTTCTTCTCCTAGGTCTTCAACTCGCTCTTCCGCTCCGTTCTGTAAACCTTCCGGTAGTCACGTGTTGTATTTTGTACAACATCCAATTTTCAAGTGTTATGTACTTTGTTTACTGTCAAAATATTTTAATTAATTGTATAATTCCTTTTTCCATCCTCTTGGATTATTTTACGCCTATGAACATTTGGATGATTACCATTTCATAGCCCAATAAGGTACATCAAGCAAAGCCATCAATTCTGTGTTATTGGTTCGTTTACAGTCCCTGTATACAGTCTCTCCCTATCTTAATGCACAGTGCGACTTATGCACTGTCGCGACTAAATGGCAACTGAAGACTGAACCATTGCTCAGTTGATACTGCGACTCAGTGGAGTGATGGGGAGAAAGTTTTGGCAGCATTCAATAGTTTTGTGCAGCAAAAAAACTGACACTGTTGTACTTTTTACAACAGCGCGACTGCCGGAAGGTTAACTCAACCTTCCTCTCATTAACCTTTTGTACGATATTCATCATATTCTAGGATTATGTGAAATGTTAATATTGTAGATTATCTTTCAATAACAAAGAAAAACCTCTGATGTAATCTCGCATTATGAATTCAAACAATTCAATGGGAACAAACAAAATTAACAACTATTAATAGATTCATTCCTTGTTTGGTATTTTCTTTTGTTTTGTTTTCATTTCCAGTCTAGAAGTTCTTGCATTTCCTTTTCTATCACTTCTTTTCCTTTTTCTCTTGCTCTTCTTGTTTATTGCTACTTCTGATTTCCGGTCAATCCGGGTTTTCTTCCCGTCTCTCAGGGAATTCCTTCTCTGCCTCATTCATGCCCTCCCTCACACTCTCCCTCTTTCTCTCTCTCTTTCTCACTCTCTCTCTTCTTCTCTCTCTCTTTCTCTCTCTTTCTCACTCTTTCTCTCTCTCTCTCTCTCTCTGTTTACTCTCCTCCCTCCACGTCTTACTTATTTCCTCCCACCACTTCCCTCTCTTTCTCTTTCTCTCTTCTCCCTTCTCACCGATAGTCGGTTTTTGCACGCTCTCACCACGACTTCCACGTTTTCCCATGAGATTCGTCCTGCTAAAGGTAAATACGCAAAGTAAACTCGAAACAAAGTGAAAGGAGTGGTGAAGACAGATGGAGGGCACAGATGAAGGAAGTGAATGGGAAGGGCCTAAGAAAAAGGCGAAGGTTAAGGATTGAGAGAGTCAAGTCTTGAAAGAAGGATAGGCAAGTGATCTAATTCCCTTTTGCACCGCTCAGAATCCCTCCTCTGTAGTGAAACTGTCAGCATTGGGTAAATGGGAAGCAATGAAGTTGCTTATGAGGAATGCTGCCAGTTCTAAAGTGAGTTCCACCTTTACCTACTCCCCTTGATCATTCTTGACGTAACTGTAAAATTCCCAGCAGAAATCTGAGCCGCAACATCTAATTGCCCTCTCCTCAGCCTCCTCCTGAACACCTTCGACCTCCTCTCGCCCCCCCTTAATACCCTCCCCTCACCACCTAACCTCCCTCTCAACATACCAACCTGTAATTGAATGATGTTGCTTGGTTTGTGGGAACAATTATACTTTCTGTGGAAGAAACCTTTTTCTATTTGTATTCATGGAAGTTTCCTTGCAGTGGAGGTTGTATAATTGGAGCAAATTGGCGAGAAATGTGATTGGAGTCAGGGTTGAGTGACCGCTCTGTAACGTTTTTTTCAGTTCTGCATTGTTCTTTGACGGTCGATGCGGAGTGAACTGCATGGAAAAAATTATCATCAGTTGTTTGACTTTTTATGCACTATTTTTTTATATCTCTATAATTATGTTCCTACGTGATGATTAATATGATGAAAGTATATTATCACTATTCCTAGGTAGTATTGTATCAGTATGAACCTACTCTGTTCATCTTGGCTGAAATTTGATATCAAAATTGAACCTATTTGTTCAAAAAATGGCTTCAACCGATTGAACCTATTTGTACCAAATTGAACCTACTTTGTTCATCTTGGCTGGAATTTGATATTATTGTTCCAATACTGAATAAATGACTAGATATAGTCCTACCACAGATTTCAGAAAATTCTGCGGTTGTACAATATCTAGTATTTTAATTCAGTATTTATAAATACGACAATATCATCACCTCCACAATTACTCTGAAAGAAAAATTGTTCTAATATCTTCGTCGATTAAATAATAAATTCATTGATTTTTATTCGTTCAATTTATTCATACCTCAGAATTTTCATATTTGAATCCATGACCTTCATTATATCAATCTCTAGAGAGTTCAACACAACATATCTATGAATTTGAGTTTTGTAACACTCAGAGTCCATTGTACCAGAGAGTTTCTAACATAGTAGAGGTTTCATCCTAATGAAATTGGAACATTTCCAGTAAAGTATTTTAATAAGGCTACTTGAATGTTCAATTATAGAAAAACACTAGTACCCTTGTTATACGAATTTACATAAAACACTTACAATTGGACATTTTTAATCACAATGAGTGTGATTTCTATAGGTTTGATTGTTCTCACTTCCTCTACTTTGAATAATTGGTGGCTACATAGTCTACCATGAGTATGAGAAGAATGAAGAAGTTGTACTGTTCTATCATTGCTATAACCATCAACTTTTCTTACTATGCTCGTCTCCTTATTCAACTCCTATTCTCGTCTTTTGAGGAGTCAAAATATTTCATCTATTTTACACAATCTCCCATTCAAGAATCCTAATACTTTCACAAAGCTTCTCATCGTTTGTCAACTGAGACAAGAATTCATCAGACTAAGGCTCCTAATAAATTCAAAAAGCTAATCGAATATGGAATGTCTCCTTCGAACAACAACGGCTTTGAATTCAAGTCATGAATAAAGACATGCCATTCACTTGAATTCATTAAGCACTTGATCCGTGACGGATAAGAGAGGCTTATCAACAAACGATCTTTGAACTGCTGGTTCATTAAAATATGCAGTAGCGTGATGAGGAAATAATTAGCTTCAATCATTTGATGATCAAATCGATGTTACGGAAACTATTTCTGTCTAATCTTCGTGGGTAATTGATGGAAAATGAGAGTATTGATAAATTATGATGAGTAGCGTCAATAAATCTATAAATTTCGCTAATCCAATCGCTATTATATAGGAACCAATCACGTTCTATTGTTGTAGTTTCTAGAAAAAATCGAGTTGAAATGTTGTGGTCAATAGATAAAAAATGAATAATGAATACAAAAATAGATATCCAATAATTGATAAAAAAATTAATCTTAATCAATCAAATAAAAAAATAGATCTGTAAATACAAGAATTAAAACTGAAAAAATTATAAGTTAAGATTAAAGATAAATTTAATATATGGAAATATATACCTAAAAAAAAAAAAACAACAGAAATAAGAAATCAATTATTGATTCTATTCAATCATCATAGAAAAAAAAACTATTAACGTTCAAATTTCACCTTTTCTTATGAATAATGTCCATCCTCTCCAGAATATTGTCGATAAATTACTTATTTATTTGAATATTCATCATAAACAAACAATGAAGAAAGAATTTTCATCCAATTAGACTTCTTGCTAGAAATTGTGTGATGAATCTCATTTTTGTCTTATCCAGTTTCAATGAACAGATTGTTCTTTTTATTGAGGTCTAAGATTCAAGTCGACGGTTTGGCATTTCTCTTAATGTTTAAATGTTTGAATGTTTAAATGTTTATATGTTTATATGTTGCGCATCAACACACGCATCATCACACACGTTCATCTTTGAACGTTTAAATGTTCAAATTTTTGAATGTTTATATGTTTATATGTTGCGCATTTACGGCGAAACGCGGTGATAGATTTCCGTTAAATTTGACAGGTATGTTCCTTTTTTAATTGTGCATCGACGTATATACAAGGTTTTGGAAATTTCGCATTTCAAGGATAGAATAAAAGGAAGAAGGAGCCTCCTTCATACGCCAATATTAGAGTAAAAATCAGACTATAGAATGATTCATCATAAATCAGCTGACAAGTGATTACACATATGTGTGGAGAAGCCAGTCTATTGCTGTATTTCCATAAGGTCTATAGTTTCAATCAGGTACTTGTGGATGAGAATACTGCGTGAGGTCAACTGCTCACAGAACTACTAGTTATATAGATATGAGATTGGAAAAAGCTGAAGGTGCGTACAGATATACGCGCCGCGAACATGAGCAATTCACTTTTTATCAGCTGACTATATCTGTATTTTTACAGAAACGGTAAGATACAGATATACTAGTAGTTCTGTGAACAGTAGACCTCGCGCTCAGTAATTTACATTGACCTGTTGTTATGTTTTCTCAAAAATTGATAAATAATTTATCAATTTAAAAGTCTAGAAAAAATCCTAAATAAACATAGAGCTTTCTGTCCTATCGTACCGTGACGTGTCGTCCTGGAATGTGAGAAAAAATCCTAATAAACATTGAGCTTTCTGTCCTATCGTACCGTGACGTGTCGTCCTGGAATGTGAGTGTGAGTGCTGTTATCAGGTCTGGCTGCAACTGTCTACAACGTTGATGGAAAGATACATTTTAAAGATGTTCGATGTTTTTGAACGGGTAGTATTTATAGTCCACTGAACAACTGATTTATGATGAGTAATCCTATAGTCTGACTTTTACTCTAATATTGGCGTATGAAGAAGACTGCTTTTTCCTTTTATATTATCCTTGAAATGCAAAATTTCCAAAAACCTTGTATATACGTCAACGCGCAATTTAAAAAGGAACATACCTGTCAAATTTCATGAAAATCTATTACCGCGGTTCACCGTAAATGCGCAACATAATAAACATCTAAACATTCAAACATTTGAACATTAGGAGAAATGCCAAACCGTCGACTTGAATCTTAGACCTCACTTCGCTCGGTCATAAAAGCTTGGCATCAGCTGATTAAAAGTGAATTGCTCATGTTCGCGGAGCGTATATCTGTACGCACCTTAACACATTTGATAAAGGTAGATGAACCATGGATATTCTCATATAGTGGGTTCAACTGGTTGATTGGATAATATGATAATTTAATGATTAGATTGTAATTAATTTATTGTCACAAAGAGTATGCTCTTTCAAATTCGATGACTGATGAATGGGTAGTGGCGAAATTCAGGAACGATGATCAGGAACTATTCACGTTGAAATTCAATATTCAATTTATAATTATCATTGAATTTGATAAATAATTGACTCATTAAAAGCGATAAGTACGAGCTAGGAACAGGTTGAAAGAGAGCAACGATAATGATGAACGATCAGGATCATTAAACCTTCATGTTTGTCTAATAATTTATGGTCGTTACTCCCTTTTGTCACACTTATTATAGCTGAACGATAAATTCGAAACTCAACACTGATCCGGTACAAAATGAACGAAAAGAGTAGTTGGTCGAAATCTCAATTCTATGATCAAGGTCTCAAACAGCATGCTATGAATATTCATGAGCGAAATTCATTTGATTGTTAATGCTAGAGTAGCAAGGATGAGGTGAGGGAATGAAAAAGAGATGGAAGGGAGAAGGGTGCAGGATGGAAAGAGGCAGCAAAATGAAATACGGCAACTCGTGAAATTAATTTTGAATCACTCCGACGTTCCATATACGCGCGCATAATTCAATTCACTTATCTATTAATATGTTAAACTGCAAATGATTGTTTGGCTTTGAATATGCTTATCAAAGTTATGTGAACTTTATTTTGTGGCTGATGTTCCCGTACTATAAATTCTCCACCTTTGTTGGATGTGAAGTGAATATTGCGTAGTTCATTGTCATATTCTGGTGGATGACATTTAACAATTCATGGATAAATTGCATTTTACAAGCTGTTGCCTATAAGTGCGAGACAGGCTATGTTTATGAAAGCAACTCGTTTATGATTCAGTACCAATAGATTGCTTTTTCGTTTAATGCCAATACAGTTTCAGACCAATTACATTCAGAACACATACTCACGAAAGCAAATAGAGATATGGGAGAAGAAACAATATTTTTAATTATTGAGTCTACCTATTCCTGTGGTTGTCACGTTTAGGAACAAAATATAACAGCGCTTGAAATGAATACTCATTGAATCAAAATGGAAAAAAAACATTCACGATGGATGTTTAATTTTGGTATGTTTGAATATTGGTTCTCATATATTCTATTTTTCTCGTATTAATTGATTGCATTGAGGAGTGATTCGGGCTACACATGTCTGTGTATAATAGCTTCTCATAATCTTCATTTCACCTCCATGTTAATAATATTTTCATTCTATGAGAAAAAAATGGTCCCTTAATCATAATTCTATTATTTTTAATTCATGATTGATAATGGGCCAGTTTCTGAATATTTCGTCTCTACACATTTTCCATAGTATAGCCTTACGTAGCTCAGTCCATATCATTAGCATTTTTCAAATGCATTGTCATTGTTCAATGTAATCTTTGTTCTAGTGAATAGGATATATTATTAATGCTATCATTGTTCTAGTGAATAGGATATATTATTGAATGTTTAACATATATTTTGAACTTTCTAAACATTTATTTGATCACAAATAAACTTATATTCAATGAGCATAACACCTATAGCACCAGGTTAATTGCATTACTAATTAAAATTGATTTTATAATATGATTCCCTTATTGATTCAGTCTTCTTTCATATAGTGGATAAAGTATATTGGTCCTAGTCTTATCCATTCAACATCCTGAATCATTGTTATCAAGTTCTGATGAATCCTATTATATTAAGCGAGCAATTTCTATATTTATATATATTTATATCTGATTATTTATGTTCAACGGATCTCGAAAACAGCTCTAACGATTTTCACGGAATTTGGAACATAGTAGGTTCATGATATAAAAAATCGATTGCACTAGGTCTCATCCTTGGGAAAACTCGCTAAACGACATTAAAAGGATAATAATCCTTGGCTGGAACATCTGTGGATAGTAAAAAGTGAGTGAGCGAGTGAGTATGTGAAAAATCAAAATATCGCATCCTCGAAATTCATAAGATGACATATAGCCAGCTGTGAAATAATTATAAACATGATCATTTTAAAGAAATTGTGTTCTGTCTATCAATAAATAAAAATAACGAGCGAAGCTCGGTGCCCCGATATTTGATGTAATACGTGCATGAAGTGCATCAAGACTTAACCTATTTCGGACAATGTGTAACCCTATCTAAATTTGGGAGAGAAATAGCACAAGGATATCTTATTTTTTCTCTCCCTATCATTCTGATGATGTACTTATTGTATAAATGAATGAATTGAATGAAGCTGTTGTTCAACCCATGGTAAGATTCACTTTGAACTGTCATAATATATTCAATGGGAGGCGTTTACGTTATTTTCTAGGAATTCTGACAGTTTAAAGTGTCAGAATTAACAGCCATTTACAACAATCTTACTGATGCATAATTTCAGCAAATTCATGTCAGCTTCAGTGGCGTAACCAGTCAGAATGCGCCCCAATGCTAGTATTCCTGTGCGCCCCTATTCGTAGACTCATTCACCCCCCCCCCGCCACCACCCCAAAAAACCTCTCATACGAAACTAATGACATTTCTTTGCACTTCCACACTCATTTGATACTGTTTCGCTACACACAGCATTTAGTCCAGTCAACGGAGGGTTACAGTGGGAAAAATTGAAAGACAATTTTTAACCCCGCAGGGTAGTAAGGAGTTTAATATATCGAAATTCCCCACCCTTACCCCTGTGCTAAGGGGGTGAAGGTGGTTCAATTGTACAATTTTTTGGTTTCTTGCATAAATCTCGAAAACTATGCATCTTATGGACATGACTATTTCATACAAAATTAAAGCTTAAATAACTTCCTACAATATTAATTTATCGTAGAACAGTCAGCTTATAGCAACTTGGTTGCACATGATAATAGTATATTTCGCACCTGGGCCGAAAATGAGATTTTTCCGGCTCGAAATCGGTTTTCAAGTCCGAGGCCGTAGGCCGAGGTCTAGAAAAGATTGAGAGCCGAAAAAACATTTTTGCCCATGGTGAGAACGTTATTTTTCGCCACACAGAAAAATAAACAATATAAATATGAGAATAATTTATTGTTTATTAGGCACTTCCGAAAGCAAAACAGGAAGGTCATAGCTCTAGCAAATCTGAGGTAATCTGAATATCAGGAAATTGTCCAAGTATTTTTATTTTTTTTTTCTGATTCGTCTAAATAACCTAAAAGATTATGTTCAATTATGTAAGAGGTTGAGTTTATACTTTTTATTCTTCCAAATGACAATAAGATTATATTATCATGAATGTTTTGATTCTTGAATAATAAACACAAATAATGAAAAGTTTTTTGATCAGCTGTTTTAGCACACTTGAAATTTGGCCAATCTGAATGTCAACATCAACTATGCTTGTTGTCGTTGACTTCGGAAGTTTAGGTTAGAAGTTCTATCCTATTCTGAAAATTGAATTTGAATAGTTTATAATATATATATTATCTGTATTTTATTCATCCAAATAAAATGATAGTATCTTATTGCAGAATACTTATTCAATTCTAGAAGCATAAACTGACTCCGTTTCATAAACCATTTTGTAAACACGTTCACATCAAATCAGAATCAGCTGACTTCAAGGTTATTCTACAGCCCTAGGGCCGTAAAACTTTTACCGTCCTGGTCAGAAAACAATCATTTTCGGCCTCCATATGACGCACGAAAACCAGCTCATTACATCCAAGTGGGGCGAAAACATATTTAACCTTTTTCTAGAAACAGTGACATCAATTATTAGATACAACTAGAGCCCTGTAGCGGAGAATATAGTCAGCATCAGTACCGTCAGCTTCATTAGCATTATTAGTATCATCATTATCAGTATCATCATTTTCAATATCATCATTATCAGTATTATGAAAATCATCAGTGTGAGTATCATCAGTATAATGAAGCACCAGTTTCTATGAGGCTATTCAATCAATGCCCGCTGAGTATGGGGAATATGACCACCCACAGCCAAGACCAGCCAGTCCATGAACTAGACAATGCACTTACATAATATTGGATATCTCTTGCCACACAACCCTTGTCACCCATCGACGAGTGCTTCAAATGTTATTGCAACTGTGTGGTCCATATAACCTCTTCTCCTAGTAGCTCCATAGTGTCTCCTTGGCTCAATTTCCAAGGTCAAGTGTTTAGGAACGATACTTTTCACAGTGTTTGAAGACACTTCTCAGAATTAAATTTAATTCATTTATTCACAAACACATATTCACAAACACAAGATAAATACAAATAAAGAAATAACCACAAAATACAAGAACAATCACAATGAAACAAATAAGAGAATAGTGGTTCAAAAAAGAGGGAGAAATGAAGGGTTCTCCAACTATGTTTAATTGATTGGGAAGTTTTTTACGATACTGTAGTTTGGAAACTACTACAATTGATAAATGTGTCATTGATTTAATTTTAACAAAATGATCACAGTATATACTAGTAATTCTGTGAACTGTAGACCTCACGCAGTATACTCCACAAGTACCTGATTATAGACCTTACAGCAATAGACTGGCTTCTCCACACATCTGTGTAATCACTTGTCAGCTGATTTATGATGAATAATTCTATAGTCTGAATTTTATTATAATATTTGGCGTATGAAGGAGGCTCCTTCTTCCTTTTATATTATCCTTGAAATACAATATTTCCAAAAACCTTGTATATACGTCGACGCGCAATTAAAAAAGGAACATACGTGTCAAATTCAATGAAAATCTATTACCGCGGTTCGCCGTAAATGCGCAACATATAAACATACAAACATTTGAACATTCAAACATTAGGAGAAATGCCAAACCGTCGACTTGAATCTTAGACCTCACTTCGCTCGGTCAACAAAAGAAGCTCTGACTCTCACTGGAGTGGAGAAGGATTGAACTGGGTTGATAGTGTAGATTTTGTAGATCACTACAACTATTACGAATACAATTACTATAATAATTTATGATGAGTGTCGCTGTTTTCAATCTAACAAACCGATCACACTATATAAGTCACTTAGCTCTGCATTGTACTATGAGTTAAACTTGAGCCTAATACATACTGTACAAGAAGTGAACAAAGCTTGAAAAAATTCCTGTCTAATGAATCCAATAACAGTCAGAATCGATCAGTGGGTCATCAATCAGAATCAGAATCGAGTGAAAATAAGGAACAAATCATCGTTATTTTGTAGATTTTCATGAACATAATGAATATTACAGAGATTCAGTTGGGAGAGTTATCAAAGAACCCCCATGAGGGATTGAGCTGTGAACAGTCATTGAAAATATTCATAACAACGGCATCTCAACTACTTGCAAAGCTTGCAAATATATCAGTGTAAACATTCAAATGTTTTGTGGATAAATGGAGATTTTTTAAATTCATCAAGTAAGAGTAATCATAAGTACTAAACATAAGTGGTAATGTGTAATATAATCGTAGAATGAGGCTCGAATATTGAGATTAATAAAAACAATATAAAAACTTGTAGTAGTCTACCCTTTATTAAAAACTTTAAAATATTCCAAATTAGTAGCCCATATAAGTGAACTGATTCTTGAATATTGAGATATCTGACTTGTGATTCTTCCTTCAAACGCTTCATTGATAAGAATATGGGAATAAATAGAGACTATAACAAGAATAGCTGATGAAATAACACACAACAAAACATGGTTGATTGATTGTATAACGGAATAAAAATTGACTGTAACAAGATGGTTGGTGAAATAACACACAACAAAACATGGTTGATTGATTGTATAACGGAATAAAAAGAGACTGTAACAAGAATGATTGATGAAATAACACACAACAAAATATGGTTGATTGATTGTATAAGAGAATAAAAAGAGACTGTTACAAGGATGGTTGGTGGAATAACACATAACAAAATATGTTTGATTGGGATGGTTGAGACTATAACAAGAATTGGTTGATGAATTATTTTAATTTTATCCTGGTGAAATGTGAATAGTGGATAAAGAATAGAAATTTATTTTTATCATCGAACAATATTTCCAATCCATAATCCATTAAAGAGATAAAATATCATAATTTATTTCAACAAATCACCTTTCTGTAATCTATCAATAGCTAATGAGGATTTCTCAGAGGAAGGTTAATTGGCTGAGAGAAAGTGTTGAGTTTCATTGAACTTTTTAGGGAAAAGCAGAGTTTTGCAGCTCCGTTTAGAAATGAATGAGAAAAGCCCCGTAATTTCATTCTCTCCCCAAGGAGAGATAAGAACTCGTAAAATCTCGACCGGATGTGAATAGTTATTTTAATTCTCCCTCAAGACTGCAGCGATTCCATTATGAATCTGAGTAGGAGGAGCGGCTTGAAACGCTTTCATGAGACTGGAAGGGGGAACTAATTGAAGGCTGCTGGATAACAGCTTGGGATTCGAAGAATTTATAAGAAGAATATTGAAAAAAAGGTGTAATTTGAACTATCTTTTTAAAAATTGTAAGGAACTCATTTCCCAACTAATACGTAGTTGCTTAATTCATATGGATTCTGGATTTTTGGATTAATGGATTTTGTACAAGAACAAATCATTTTCCCAAACGTTTTCGAAGTTTCGCCTGAAGTTACACAACAATAAATAATATAAAGTTATCACAATAGCTTCCTGCCTGTTGGAAACTATGCTAGAACTGTATAGGCCTATGAAGAGTAAACTTGAACTGTATGTGAATCTGAAATAGGTACTAATAACTTAATAACTTCTTTGTGAGTAATTCCAAGTAGAATAAAGGTTCGCGCTTCTTACGTCAAATGACATGATCATCAAGATTGATTTTTCACAATATCTCCCTAATTTTTCGAAAATGATCCATAAATGTAAGCCTCAGCTATACAGGGTGTTTCAGAAGTAGTGTCGAGAATTTTAGGGTATTGTACCTGGATGCTAGGAGACTACAAATGTCATATTTGAAGTGTCCAAAACTCTGAAGATGATGAAAATGCTTTTATAGCAGTTCGACGGTCCATGATTGAAAGGTGCAGACTGTGTAATCAAGTTGAAGGACGGCATTTTGAGCAATTGCTGCATTAGTATCAGTGAACCGATTTGAGTGAAATTAATATTTTTCAATGTAAAATAAAATTTGGAGGAAAGTTATTCTTGTATATTTCTGTAATAATAACGGTTTTCATGAAATTATAAAAAAAAATTAATATTGATCTTTAAATGGTGAAAAGTGGTCATGCATGCAGTACGAAAAAAATCAATTTCTCTGTTATTCTTCGACCAATCTTGATAAATTAGGTATCATTGGAATCGTGAAAACATTTGCTAACTTTTTTGTCTCTTGTAAATTTTCTGTAAAATGGACGGTTTTCGAGATATTCGCCATCAAAAATTTAAAATGGCCGTCATTTTGAAAAATTTCAACGAAATTTTTTTTTTATTGTTTATAGTTGAGTCTTTATAGCATAAATATTCATGCCAAATTTCAGATCAATACAACATTTCGTTCTTGAGATAAAAATTTTTAAGTGAAAAAAACAAAATGGCAGCTATAAGGATAACCGCTGAGTTTTGGACACTTCAAATATGACATTTGTAGTCTCCTAGCATCCAGGTACAATACCCTAGAATTCTCGACACTACTTCTGAAACACCCTGTATAACTATTGATATAGTAGATAGTAAACGACCGAATAGTAAAACTATCATCAAAATGATAAAAGGAGTCAGAATCAACTCAAATGACATGATCGTCAATATTGAGTTTTCCCAATATCTCCCTAATTATCCGAAAATGATCCAGAATAGTAAGCCTTAGCTTTATAACTATTGAAATAGTAGATAGTAAACGACCGAATAGTAAAAATATCATCACTATGATGAAAGAAGTCATAATCAACTCTTCTAGTTTTCATTCTACGGAAGTTAATAGCACGTTTTCCAATGAAACCATTATGACCCCGCGTGTGTAATTCATCCGTTTTATTTGATCAATACTCTTAAGTAATGATATTTGTTCTGTGAAGAAGAAATCACTTCCGGGATGGGGAAAGTAAGTAATGTAAGAAATAGTGGGATGAGAAACGTTGATAAACAATAATGAAGAACTATAAGAAGAATTATGAAGTCAAATATTCAGGTTACGATGAGTAGGCTCTGGGGAGGAAACAAGGGAGGAAGCAGAATAATTTGATGGATTAGAAATACGAGGATGAAGTGGAGTGAAAAAATATTCTGAACATACACGCAACTGCGTAGCCTTACGCAAAATCTCAATCAACGTCTCTTATCTTATTTAGATATCAGCATTCCAGTCTACTTGGGATAACGCCGAAAGTCTGACTTATCCACTTCAAACCACCAAAAGCAAGTGTGCAAATCCTTCTAGGTTACTGCTTGAATAAAATTCGAGAGAATTCCGTATTATTCTGCATATTTGGCGGTCTGTCGATGGAAATATGAGCAATCAAAAGAGACTGGCATCGCGTGTCTGTCGATTCCGACATTCCTGCGAATATTCTGGAAATGTCTCACCGTTCCACGCAACCGATTTGACGAATGTCGATTCCCCTATGTAATGCGCCGAGCTGTTGTTTTAAAATATTATCGGCCATCTTTGATGTGGCAGTTTACATTAGTAGGTCTGGGTCGGGTTGGTGGTGTCAAGCATTTACACACGCATGACTACGGTGCAACTACGTGCATGACTACGTGGAAATGGGTATCAAACATTGTCTATGAGGTAACATTATCTATACTCTTTTATATTGCAAGTGTGTTACAACAATAAGACGAGATTTTGAAAACATATACAATGGAACCTCGATATAGTACATATCAAGGGACCGCTCAAAAATGTTATATTATAGGGTCTGTACTGAATCGGGGTGTAGGCCTACTATATCAAGACAGAGAAAACTTCTATAATGCTTTATTCTGTGATCAAGGTTAAAACCTATGAGAACGTTTCAAGGGACTTTAGAAGAAAAATCTGGTGTGGTACACTCACACAACTTTCCTTGCTCATTGAACTGCAAGCCTCATTCTCAAACGAGAATAATTTAGGGGAATAACATAATGACGATTGGCAGCAACATATTTGCAACTACGATCAGACTACCGTGTATGTATAAATAATTGTTTTCAGAGTACTTTTTCCTTTGTGTAAATTGTGAAATTCGATGATTTATTCAAAATTCGTCAAAACAGCTGTTCTACAGATGAATATCTTGACTATGACTGTTTTCTTTTTATAAACTGCTCTACCTACCTACCTCATGCACGAGAAGGAGGTTACAAAGTGCATTTCTCAGGGATGAGTTGGTCCCCCCCATTAGTTTCCCAGGAAAAAGACTCATTCCAGTTGATAGAGCTGATAAATAACTATACGGGGTATGAATTTGTAAAAAAATCGTTAGAGCCGTTTCCGAGAAAATCGTGAAAAACATGGTTTTTAAGTAACTGCCATTTTTCTCAAGAATATTATGGAGCTCCTGAAATTTTCCCAGAAATGAGACTAATGCGAGTTGATAGGGCTTATACATAGCTATCCATGGTATATATTTGAAGAAAATCGTTGTAGCCGTTTTCGAGAAAACCGTGAAAAACATGGTTTTTTAGTCATTATCCGCCATTTTTCTCAAGTATATTACGGAGTTCCTGAAATTCTCCCAGGAATGAGACTAATGCCAGTTGTTAGAGCTTATAAATAGCTATCCATGGTAAAAATTTGAGGGAAATCGTTAGAGCCGTTTTCGAGAAAAAAGTGAAAAACATGGTTTTTTAGTAATTATCCGCCATTTTCCATCTTGGATTGAACTTTATTGAATTTCTTATTGTCGGATCCTCATGGTATGAGGATCATAAGTTTAAAATTTCAAGTCAATCGGTTAATTAGAAATGGAGTTATCGTGTTCACAGACATACACACATACACACACACACACACCACACACACACACACACACACACAACACACACACACACACACACACACACACACACACACACACACACACACACACACACACACCACACACACACACACACACACACACACACACACACACACACACACACCACACACACCACACACACACACACACACACACACACACACACACACACCACACACACACACCACACACACACACACACACCACACACACACACACACACCACACACACACACACACACACACACACACACACACACACACACACACACACACACACACACACACACACACACACCACACACACACACACACACACACACACACACACACCACACACACACACACACACACACACACACACACACACACACACACACACATACACACATACCAATACCCAAAAATCATGTTTTTGGACTCAGGGGGCCTTGAAACGTATAGAAAACTTGAAATTAGGGTACCTTAATTTTTCTTGGAAAGCAATACTTTCCTTACCTATGGTAATAGGGCAAGAAAAGTAATAAACTATAAATAGTTTTATCGAATAGTATATATCGAGGTTTACGGGGTAGTTTTAGCTGCAACTATAATGTAATACATTGTCCAGTATTCCACTTGGGGTAAACTCTCATTCCAGTCCTAGACTATAACCATAGAGAAACGATAGCATAAGTAGATATCCCATGGTATAGGGCGTTTATATCGCAACTTTTACTGTTATCTCAAGCCGATAGTTCACGTAGTTCTTTCCCATGCAGCTGTGTGACGCTGGTAGTCTCTCAAATTGTGCCGTTCATACACTCCCACCCCAACAAAACAGTAAAAATTGACAATAATTGACAGTAATCGGCTTGAGATAACATTAAAAGTTGCGACATAAACGCCCTATACCATGGGATATCTATTTACGCTATTTTTTCTCTATGCTATAACTTTACTTTGAGACTATTTTCTTACTTTGTAGAAATATAGAACAGCTTATTCAATTCCAATAAGGAAGTGTAATTCTTGAAAGTTATAAGCTTTTTTCATTATATTGTTGACTTCATCTTCTGGTTATAATTGAAATAATAATGAGTTCTATCTCTGGATTTCTCATATAATATCAATCTGTCTTTCATTTTATTCAGTATCATTCAAAAATATCTATATCAGAAACTATAATATTGTGACATTGGAAATGCAGACTATAGTCTATCATAATATTCACTGAATTCTAAGATCACAAATCTTCGGAAACATTAGTTTTTAATAAATAAAGTCTAGTTGATAGAAGCCACCAGTAGTAACGCCTCAAATGGTTGATTAGTTTGCTCAAATGACTAGGCTTGCTGGATAAGGTATTTTCCGTTATTGCTGCTCCCAATAATGGGCGTGCCGTGTCTCAGCCAATGGTAGGGCGTTACGTTCATACGGTAATCGGCCAATCAGAGGCTTCCTCCGTCATAAACAAAGCCACCATCTCACATCACATTCTACAGAACAGTACTGTGTTTCTCTTGAAACGGAACCACTCTTTGACACAAAGCAAAGAAGCTGAAGTAAATTTATAATAATAATACTGAGGGTGATGCCCAAAGTTAGTAGAAAGATTGAACGACGATGTATTTGAAGCAACAGTGAGTAAACTGTATGCTTAGTGTGGTTACTCTATCACTTTTTTTTACTTTCCTTGTCCTACTACCATAGGTAAGGAAAGTATTGCTTTCCAAAAAAAATTAAGGTACCCTAATTTCAAGTTTTCTATACGTTTCAAGGTCACCTGAGTCCAAAAACATGATTTTTGGGTGTTGGTCTATGTGTGTGTGTGTGTGTGTATGTGTGTATGAGTGTGAACACGATAAGTCCATTCCTAATTAACCGATTGACTTGAAATTTTAAACTTAAGGTCCTTATACCATGAGGATCTAACAATAAGGAATTCAAAATGGCGGAAAAAATGGCGGATAGTTACTAAAAAACCATGTTTTTCACCGTTTTCTCGAAAACGGCTCTAACGATTTTCTTCAAATTTATACCATTGATAGCTATTTATAAGCCCTATCAACTGAAATTAGTCTCATTTCTGGGAAAATTTCAGGAGCTCCGTAATATTCTTGAGAAAAATGGCGGATAATGACTAAAAAGCCATGTTATTCTTGGTTTTCTCGAAAACGGCTCTAACGATTTTCTTCAAATCTATACCATGGATAGCTATTCATAAGCCCTAACAACTGACACGAGTCTCATTTCTGGGAAAATTGCAGGAGCTCCGTAATATTCTTGAGAAAAATGGCGGATAATTACTTAAAAACCATGTTTTCCACGATTTTCTCAAAAATAACTTGACCGATTTTTTTCAAATTCATACCCTGTATAGTTGTCAGCTCTATCAACTGGCATGAGTCTTCTTTCTGGGAAACTAATAGGGGGTACCCCATCCTTGAGAAATAAACATAGTAACCTCCTTCTCGTGCATGAGGTAGGTAGGTAGCGCAGTTCATAAAAAGAACACAAAGTCGAGTTATTTCATCTGTAGAACAGCTGTTTCGTCGACTTTAAAAAAATGATGACTAAAAAAATCATCGAATTTAACAGTTTACACAAAGGAAAAAGTACTCTGAGAACAATTATATATAAACATATTATACAGAAGTCTGATCGTAGTTTCAATATGAGCAAGGAAAGTTGTGTGAGTGTACCACACCAGATTTTTACTACACGTGACGTCACGTTGGCGTTCCTCCCACCACTTCGAATCTTACACCTGTGAGTGATCAAACTTCTGTCTACTAACGTTGGGTGATGCCCACATAAGCTTTTAGGCTTTTGCGTGGGTAATGAGTGAGAGGATGATGATGAGAGATGACGACTACTTTTTTGGTAGTCGGGACCGACGAATTATCGTCTCCTCCAAAAGATGGCCGTATTTATGTAATATTGTGCTGTGGTCAAAACTTTTTGTCTCGGTCGAGATTTGAAGTTTTTCAAAGAAACTGTGCTATTTGAATCTGTACCACGGTATAGACACTGTTAAAATGAATAATTATGGATGATAAATAAGTCTGGATGGAAGAATAAAGGGTACGAGTTTGTTCATTATATTATTATTATTATTATTATTATTATTATTATCATTATTATTATCATTATTATTATTATTATTATCAATCTTTATAACTATTGAGATTAAGATTCTAATAACTTGGATCCCAATTGAACGAGATTCAATTCTCGAAACCTAGTACACTGCTGTGTACAGATTATTATTAAACTGGCAGCAATCCTTATGGGTAGCATGAATGCTTCCCATTCAACTAATGCTGACAGTTTTCCAAGTGGATCTTCCATATAATATTATTATCCGTAAATTTCTCCATTCTAGAAGTGAGCAGAGCGCTGTTTCTAAAATGTGTTGCGATGTTAAAACCTTCATTAAAATACTTGTACGTTGGTCGAATTTTCATGTCAAGCTTTCAGTATCGATTGCGCACTATTGGCGTGCAATGACAATACTGTAATTTGTTTTGAAGGGCGTTTTTCCAGAAACAGTGCGTGCTCTGTCACCGTTACATGTTCTGTCACCATTACGGTTGCGTCTGTTCTGCGGTGATTGTGGACGAATTCGCAGCGCTCGGCCAACTTTTAAAATCACGCCTTTCAGTAGCTAATTACTGGCTGTGCGCCCTACAAACTGTAAATCATCAAACAAGGCTAGATTTTTGTGACAGGCGATGCTACTTTGACAACACTGTGCTGCGTAGATATCACAACAAAACAACATAAATCTGCTGTCAGATGGTACTTGCTTGAAGAAGAGGGAACCGGAATAGGATTTATTACCACTTAAATACACAATTGAGCAATGATCACATTGGAGGGAATATTAATTATTACATGTTTATAATTCGTGGAAGATTTAAAAATTTAATTCATTTCTCCATCAAGAAACAGTTGTAAGGGACACTGCATGGAAAGCTATACTTGTGTTCTAGAAAAGAGATCTATTTTCGATTTAGGAGCCCAATGACACCAGAATGGAACAAAATATTATTGATTCGAGTTGATACATAATATATTTGAACAACGAACACTTCGCTTAGATTTAAAGCTGATTAGTTTCTAGTTTATTAAAGCTGAAACCAGCTTATCTAGATTATTACAGCATATCAAGCTTATCACAGCTTGTCACAGCTTATCTATCTCATTATAGCTTATCACAGCTTATCAAGCTCATGATACCACTAGTCTAGAACAGTCTTTATCAACCTCTCAATTATTTAACTCAGTTCATTGAGCTTTTGTTAAACTTGTAGCTGTCTTGACTATAGAATTTCAAATCTAGAATTGAAAATTAAATTCATTTCAATTCATAAGTTACATCCCATTTTATAAGAATAGAATAGAAAAGAATTTTATTGTTCTTAATACATAATTACATCGAATAATGAACACTTTACATTTTATCCAATGAAGTGACACGCATTATTATTCTATGGTTGACAAAATTCACTAGGCATTGCCGAAGCCGTCAGCCAGAGATGGTAGATAAAGATAATAGTTTTCCGTATCTAATCAAGATGAAAAGTTTGATACATTTCAGCAATTGTCATTGATTCCGCTACTCTATACAAATATATAGTTATAAGCATTCTATTACCATGAACTTATTCAACTATAAAATTGGAAACAAAGTTTATTCTCATTTAGAAGATAAGATTACTAAGAAAAGATAACACCAATAGCAAATACAATATACTACTACAGAGAGGCCTAGGTGAAAAATACAAACTATTTAACAGTTTAAAAATTGTATTCATGAATAAGGAAATTTCTATAGCTTTCCGCTGATCTTAAATACCCCTCTATCCGCACTCTATTATTAATTGGTGTCTGGAATAATGATATATTGGATCCTAGATCATAGATAATGGAGTCAAACCTTGATACATTATTCTTATATCTAAAATATAGTGGATCAAGAGAGTCGAAAATGTTCTCAAGGCTCTCTCTCCCTGCATTAAGAATTCAATCTCAATCATCATGTACGTTGCAGAACGATTTTATTCATATCATCAGGTTCTACATACTTCATTTTTCATATTTAATTAACTGAAACTCAATGTGCTTATTGTGCTTATTTCAATAAATCAAACTGGCGCTTACCTCTATCTGGTAATCATTTATTATTATATTACATTATCCTTCTAATGTAACTCATTATTAATGTATTGTATTGTTGTAATTCATTCTGTTCTATTTTTTGTATGCAAGTTCAGGTTGACTATATATTATAACACTCTTTAGATTTTTGAGAGCTGAGCCAACAATTAATTAATTAATATCATGATAGTTTTAACTGTTAAGTAAATTCTGTAAGTAAATTTAACAGTGTAATAAACTGATAAGTGAATTTAACTGTTAAGTAAAAATAAAGTTCACTGATATATGTATAAGTATATTTGAATGTACATGTTTTGTATAATAGTACCTTGTCAAGCAGCCTCTTTGAGGTTTGCTTAAGGTAGCTTATTTATTCAATAAACGTTTTTTCTATTCTATTCTATTATCATCTATTACTCATTTTATCTATTAAACAAATAATCTTAATTGATTGAGAAGATCTCTCAATTAAAAATTACTTTAATGACAATAATTTTTATGATTCATGGAAAATGATAACTATATGAACGTGACCCATAAATTATCTTCCCTCCTCAAGGCTTCATGGATTAATCCTTTCCTGTTCTAATAATTTCAATGCATTGCATTATACCTGCTTTTAACACCTATCCCATTTGATAATTATGATTTGTAACCCTCCCTTCAATTATCCATCATCTTTGTTACTCACTCACCCTGTCATTCTCTGTCTTTATCTTCAGATCTCTTCTCTGTCTCTCGCTCCATCAATCCTCCTTCTCTTTTCATTTCTCTTTCCTCCCACTGCTCCATCTATTCATCTTCCTCCTCGTTCATGGATACCTGTGATTATTAACGCTTGATATTGTGTAATGCATACCTCCATTGAATCGGCTCCGGTAATTAATCCGTATCCATTAATATCAATTGTATTCTGTCAGTACGCGTACTGAACCCTATTATGTAATTCTAGCACCGGCAGACAGAATAGTTAACACGCTTCTCATATCTGTGAATCATTTCAGATAATGAGATTAATTACCGAGAAATTCATCCGATTTTGATAAAAAAGCTAGTTAGTATTCTGCTACTGACATTTTGTTACAACTATATTGGATGATAAAATTAGTGGAACCAAGTCAACATCGTGATAATATTCCATTAGGTGAAGTTCTACTTGAAGAATAAAATTTTCAATACATTGATCATTTCTATAATTTTTCAAATAGAATATGGAAATGAATATTAGATTATTGAATTATCTGTGGTGTGATTCAATAGTTTGTTGGATAGAATGTATTGATTCACATATTATTATCTACAATAATAATAATAATTGATAATGATAATAATAATAATTTATTATAACTATTCAATTTTGTAAAACTTCAAAGTGAAAGAGTTTCTGTTTGGCTTGAAAATGTGCAATACCAGCACGAAACGGACGTCGCCACATCAAAGAATGTGAGTGTTTTTTTCACTTTAAAGTTTTACAAAATTTAATAGTAATAATAATAGTGAAAACAAGATGGATAACCAACACGAATAATTTTTATAATAATTTATAAGAATTCATCATACCAAAATGGTGAACAATAATCATAAGAATTTCATTGTCCTTAATACACAATTACATCGAATAATAAACACTTTACATTTTATCCAATGAAGTAACACGCATTATTATTCTATGGTTGACAAAATTCACTGGGCATGGCCGGAGCCGTCAGCCAGAGTTGGTAGATAAAGATAATCGTTTTCCGTATCTAATCAAGATGAAAATAATACATTTCAGCAATATTGTCATTGATTCCGGTACTCTATACAAATATATAGTTATAAGCCTTCTATTACCATGAACTATTATTCAACTATAAAATTTGAAACAAAGTTTATTCTCATTTAGAAGATAAGATTACTAAGACAAGATAACACCAATAACAAATACAATATACTACGGAGAGGCCTGGGTAAAAAATACAAACTATTTCACAGTTAAAAATTGTATTCATGAATAAGGAAATTTCTATAGCTCCCCGCTGATCTTAAATACCCCTCTAACCGCACTCAGTCATTCCCGTATCCCATTTTATTATTAATTGGTATCTAGAATAATGATATATTGAATCCTAGATCATAGATAATGGAGTCAAACCTTGATACATTATTCTTATATCCAGATGGTTAGTAGATCAATAGAGTCGAAAATGCTTTCATGACTCTCTCTTTTCCTGCATTCAGAATTCTCACCATGTACATTGCAGATCGATTTTATTTATAAAATCAGGTTCTACATACTTCATTTTTCATTGAAACTCAATGTGCTTATTGTGCTTATTTTAATATATATATATATATATATATATATATATATATATATATATATATATATATGCATATGCATACATAGGCCAAAATCACAAAAACATAATTTTTCGCCACACTTGGATGTAATGAGCTGGTTTACGTGCGTCATATGGAGGCCGAAAGTGATTGTTTTCCGACCAGGCCGGTAAAACTTTACGGCCCTAGGGCTGTAAAATGACCTTGAATAACAGCTGATCGTGTCCGATCTCACAAAAATCATAGAGATAATCTCATAACGACTGTAATAATCTATATAATTATGTATCGTGAATCGCGGTATCATGTCTATAATATATTTTATAAATTACTGTTTCATAATTTAATATTTATTATTGTGTTTTTGATATCAAACAATAGAATACGATCATATCTCCATAGCCTCAACAATATAATGTTGGCTGCATTGTCCATTGTCAGAAAGGTACGTATCGCAAGTATTTAAAAGTGAAGAATCGGAATTGAAATCAAAGTACAATAATTGTATCAATATCTAAAAGTGAGGTAGAGTAATAATTGTTTATTTTTTATTATCGAATTCCACTTCTTAATGCAATACAATCAACAATAATAATAGGAAAATACAGCAGAGATCTGAAGTTTAAGGTAAGCCTACTGGTGAAACTCAGCCTTGACTGAAAAATTCCTAGTAATTTTTCCGTAATTCATTATTAAAACTTTTAGATAATTTTTCTTCAATATCAAACCATATAGAGAAAACATTAGGCCCACTCAAGATTGAATCTTTGAATGTTTTCTCTATGATTTAACTATTTTCAGGGCAATATTTTGTTGTGAAAATTCCGGCAAACCGGCTTCAAGTTTGCCGCTATACACTATATTATAGTAGCCTACATACGTTACCTGACTTACAGGCCCATACGATAACAATACTCAATGGCCGAGAGCGTAAAGGCGTAATACATCAGAACTCAAAGCTCAGTGAATTACAAACATGATCTAGGTTCGAACCTCGGTCAATGACATTTTTTTTGTCCATGAATTTCGACTTTTATTAGCTATTTTTTATATTAGTTACCGTAATTTGAATTTCAATCAATTTTTTAGATATATTTTGAGACAAAACTGTGAAATATGCAATTATATTAATTTTTTAATCACATTATTTCAAAATAGTAATGAAAATTCTATTCATCCATCTATCCATGAGATATTGCACCAGGCGCAAAGTGGAAGCTATAAAAATTCAAACAATTATTCGAAATATTAATAGCATAAAAATATTGTCACTATTGTAAATTATTAATTAGTAATATTGAAATTAATTGACAGTGAAAGTTTTCATAACCAAGATTCAAACTATCAAAATAGGCTGTTTGAATTTTTTTTAATTTCTTATATATTGGGAAGTTTTTTTTGGTGTGGCAAAAAATAGCGTTCGCAACACGGGCAAAAATGTTTTTCCGGCTCTCGAACGCTTCAAGTTCTCGACTTCGTCTCGAACTTGAAAACCGCGATCTCGAGCCGGAAAACGTACATTTTCGACCCTAGGTGCGAAATATACTATTACACTTAATATTTCATAATATACTAATAGAATTTAGAACGTTCTGGAACGTTCGCCACTATTTCAATAGTGGCGCTTACCTCTCTCTGGTAATCATCTATTATTATATTACATTATCCTTCTAATGTAACACATTATTAATGTATTGTATTGTTGTAATTCATTCTGTTCTATTTTTTGTATGTAAGTTCAGGTTGACTATATATTATAACACTCTTTAGATTTTTGAGAGCTGAGCCAACAATAATTAATATCATGATAATTTTAACTGTTAAGTAAATTCTGTAAGTAAATTTAAGAGCGTAATAAACTGATAAGTGAATTTAACTGTTGAGTAAAAATAAAGTTCACTGATATATGTATAATTATTTTCAAATTTACATGTTTTGTATAACAGTACCTTGTCAAGCAGCCTCTTTGAGGTTTGCTTAAGGTAGCTTATTTATTCAATAAACGTTTTTTTCTATTCTATTATCATCTATTAAACAAATAATCTTAATTGATTGAGAAGATCTCTCAATTAAAAATTACTTTAATGAAAATAACTTTTAAGATTTATGGAAAATAATAACTATATGAACGTGACCCATAAATTATCTTCCTCTTCAAGGCATCATGGATTAACCTTTTCCTGTTCTCATAACTTGAACGCATTGCATTATACCTGCTTTTAACACCTATCCCATTTGATAATTATGCTTTGTAACCCTCCCTTCAATTATCCATCATCTTTGTTACTCACTCACCCTGTCATTCTCTGTCTTTATCTTCAGATCTCTTCTCTGTCTCTCGCTCCATCATTCCTCCTTCTCTTTTCATCTCTCTTTCCTCCCACTGCTCCATCTATTCCTCTTCCTCCTCGTTCATGGTCTACCTGTGATTATTAACGCTTGATATTGTGTAATGCATACCTCCATTGAATCGGCTCCGGTAATTAATCCGTATCCATTAATATCAATTGTATTCTGTCAGTACCCGTACTGAACCCTATTAAGTAATTCTAGCACCGGCAGACAGAATAGTTAACACGCTTCTCATATCTGTGAATCATTGAAGATAATGAGATTAATTACCGAGAAATTCATCCGATTTTGATAAAAAAGCTAGTTAGTATTCTGCTACACAACTATATTGGATGATAAAATTAGTGAAACCAAGTCAATAGCGTGATAATATTCCATTAGGTAGAGTTCTACTTGAAGAATAAAATTTCCGATCCATTGATCATTTCTATATTTTTTAAATAGAATATTAAATGGAAATGAATGTCAGATTATAAAATTATCTTTGGTGTGATTCAATAGTTTGTTTAAATAGAATCTATTGATTCCCATATTATTATCTACAATAATAATAATTATTGATAATGATAAAAATAATAATAATTTATAATTTTATAAGAATTCATCAATACCAAAATGGTGAACAATAATCATAAGAATATCATGGTCGTATTCAATGAATTGCATTGATTGAAACTGATTCTGAACTAACATGAGATCAACTATCTATGCAGCTTCTAATAAAATAATTCTATATGGAGAGTTGATGAATGGGGATGGGATTGACCAGCATGTTAGATACAATGTTAGATACGTAGGATATTGATGGTTGTCATGATGATTAGATATTGTTACAAATAGGATTGAGAGAACCAATATTATTGTCACAACAATCCATTGAATTCGTCTCATTCCAAAAATCCGAAAATAAACTTGATTCTAACTCTAGAATGAATAGAGAAAAATCTTGTGGATTGATTTTATTAACGAGTAAGAAATATCAGAAATTTGTATAACATTAATTGAACTATCACTGGGACTGAAGTGACGCTCATTCTTCTTCTTCTTCTTCTTCTTCTTCTTCTTCTTCTTCTTCTTCTTCTTCTTCTCCTTCTTTCTCTTCTTCTTCTTCTTCTTCCATTCAATGTTTAGGCTCTTGCCTGTTCCGACTCACAATAGTAACTTATATCTAATCTATTGCAATACAGTATTATTCCATAGAATTCAAATGAAAAAATGTTTGCTATCCCATATTTTATAAGTCATTGCCAAGTTTTCCGAGGTCTACCTATATCTCTTACTTACTTTGAAAACTATAAAAAGTAATCAACCAATTTTTGAACTCCCTATTTGTAAAAGTCACAATAACTAGTTCATAACATGACCCTTGAAAAGGTCATCCTCATAACTCACCCTGCACTATAATTCGATCTAGAAGCGATTTCAATGTAAGTTATTATGGTTGAAGTTTATAACAAGAATCAAGTTACCCAAATCTAATTGTAAGACTGAACTATCAAGTACAAGATGAAAATTTCTATTCATCACAAAAGCAAAATATTATTCCGGAGACGTTGATTCGCCAGTTTGTTTTATTTTCAAGTTTATTGCTTTATGCTCCAAGACACGACAAGTAATCATCTAGAGTACGTCGTGTACTTTGTACAGCTTCGCGTGCTGTGAAATAAGGGAGTAAGAGAGAAGGGAGAGAGAAAGAGAGTTGAAGGTGAAGAGGAAGAAAAATGACAACGTTCTTTTATCTGAAAATGGACTCCAAAATTATATCTTCCATTGCCATTATCAGAACGATATCGCCACAGAAAGAGGACTTAGAGTTCCCTTACAAATTTCGCATGCACGTAATCGCCCAACTTCAATACAGTTTTGCAAACAAGAGGTTGGAAATTTTAACGTTGAATCCGAAGAGTGAAGATTAGATTATATTTTCTTATTGATGTAGATAACAATCATGATAAGGCTTAAGCTCTTTTTCAAAAATTAACAAAATATAGCAAACTATTACATTAATTGAATGGTGTAAATATAATTATTCTAGAAAACTGGAACTCAAACCGAAATAAAAAGTATGAATTAAGAGCCAGATTCCGCGCTCAGGATTCAGCCAAGTTCTAGACTTTAAACAGGTGGAGTCAGAAAATCGGCTTTCCGAAACAGGGCGTAGTCGCAGTCCACGTTATTTTAAATTTCTAAAAACTAGAAGATTGAACCCAAAAATAATAATAATAATAATATCGAGTGGCCTGGCTGGCTCAGGTCTGGTGTCAGAGTTTTCAGGTCGCAGCTGATCAATTTCAGGGCCTCTGACATGACCTAACGACTGCTTTTTAGGCAGCCGGGACCGACGGCTTAACGTGTCCATCCGAAACACGGGAGTGGCCCGAGATAAATATCTTGCCCGGGCCGGGATTTGAACCCGGGCCTCTGAATCATAAAGCCAGCATCTGATCCACTCGACTACGGCCACTCCTAAAATGAAATAATGAGAGAATAGAGTAAAGTTTCAGCTATTTTGAATTATTCAGTGATGTTTCATTTCGTCAAGGAAAAACGTTTCCAATAATTATAGAAATGATAAAATAGAGATTTATTTTGCTGCAACTATTTACTGCGACTACGACCCGTTTTGGGAAGCCAATTTTCTTACTCCAGCTGTTTGAAGTGTAGAGCTTACCTAAATCCCGAGCTCGGAAACCGGCCCTAAAAGTTTTCACTAATATTAATATCTAATTCCAAGTATGTAGTATCAATGAATGATTGCATAAAATGATGATGGAGAGTTGAGTGTAAAGCTAGAAGTTTAGTAGTTTCAATGATGATTATTAATAAACGCTGGTTAAAGATTCACGGAGAGGAAATATAATCTATAGACTCTGTAAACTATATCCAAAATAAAAGAAAATATACAGGCAAACCTATAACCACAACGTGAATAATTATCTCTGTAAATTATTGGAAATTGATAAGAATATACAGTCAAACCTTGTGAATTGTACTGGAGGACAAGTGAGAGAATATTATTCATTTAGAACATCTCTGATATTGGAACATCACTAACAATTCATGAAATTCCTAGAGCACAGCATCTTCATTCGTTCTACTACTATTTTGACTTATGGGAGCAATAAATGAATGGATTTTTATCAGAGTTCGTGAGTATTCCATATACTGAGAAATTATTTCCTGAGTAAGAGCTAAAGATATAGTCTCCTCATACGCATACAGTCCCTATATTGATAACACTATAATTTGAAATGTTATATCAGTGGAGAGCAATTAACCAACTCTTTTTTGACCAAACGTAGTGAGGTCTATGTTTTAACTCTGATTTTCTTTTGTCTGTCTGTATGTAACGCGATTACGGTCAAACGCGTTGATAGAATTCTATGAAATTCGGTAGGAAAATTCCTTTTTCAACTACGCGTCGATGCATACACGAGGTTTTCTGAAATTTTGCATCTTTAAGGGATAATATGAAAAGAAAAGGAATCTATCCATACTCTGATATCACTATATACGTGATATCATCAACTCTGAAGGATAGGATCAATCATACTATAGAATTATTCATAATCAATCAGCTGACAAGTGGATTACACAGATGTTCTGGGGAAGCCGTGTCTATTTCTTTAAGGTCTATAGTTTTAATCAAAGACCTTGGAGAGTTATGCATCTTTAAGGTCTTTGATTTCAATATTTTGTTTTAGTCATGGTATTATTATGCGTGCCCATCAGTATCAATTCTCACATTTGAAAAAAACTCATTTGATAGGTGATTAAGAATAATCAAATGAACTAAAAAATGCAGAAGAAATTGGAATATTTTTGATTATAAAAATTAATTTTCATCAGATGGAAAGATTATCACGGATTTGGATGAATTATATCATATGGAATACAAATTCAAACGTGAACTGAGTTTGTTAACATTTGAAACAGGTGAAATCAGATACTTGTGGATGAGAAAACTGCATGAGGTCTACAGTTCACAGAACTACTAGTATAGTAACTTCCAGTTCATTTTTAACATTCCGGAAATGATTCTATTAGAAAAAATTCAAATTCAAATTCAAATTGAGTTTATTCACAGAAATCATTACAAATACAGTACACATGTATAAATAATATAAATACTTGTGAATTTCCCCACATAGACAAGTCTGTGTGTGGGGAAAGAGTTCTAATGGAAAAAAAATGATACTAAAAAGAAATTATAAATATTTACAATACAGTACAATTTGAAAAATAAAAGTTTGTTAAATGTAGTGGAGAAAGTATATGTTTTGAATTGAAGTAGTACAATATATATATTATGGTATATAGCTTGAACATGGCACACAAAATAAAATTTAGAACTTGAACAATGAAAATTATGAGCAATATATTGATGATATATATACTTTCATATATATGATGATGATAGATAAGATTTTTATCTATTCACATATATGATGATAGATAAGATTTTTATCTAATTCACATATATGATGATGAATACAAGAAAATATATACATAGTATCAAAACCGGTAAGAGGAGTAGATGAGCTGATCAGCGACATCCCTGCCGGCTTCAAATAACCACATATTTAAAAATCGTTTGTATATGTTAAGGCTAAGGGATTCTATTTGCTTTATGTAGGCGGGTATATTTCTATAAAGAATGTGACATATGTAATGACTATTAATCTATTGCAATTGCTAACTAATCTGGGTTGTAGAATTCCAAATATATTCATATTTCGTGTTTGATAGGGATGGATAAGAGGATTAAATATTGCATTTTTATTACTTCGGATGAAAATTAAAAGTGATTTTATGTATAGCTGTCGCACATCAAGGACCTGAAATTTTTGATAGGCCAGTTCAGTCGGATAGCGACTATCCTGGTTCAAGCAAGTCTTTATGATTGCTCGCTGTGCAATTCCGACAGCTCTCAAAGTGAACGAGGATGCTCCACCCCAGGCCAGGATTCCATAATTTATAATTGATTGAACATAGGCGAAGTATGTCCTTCTCAATTGATTGACTGAAAGAACCTCCCTCAACTGTCGAAAGGCATATATTAGTCTACGAATGCGACATTTGAGGTATTCCATATGAGGAGTCCAACAAAGCCTGCAATCTATGAAGACTCCAAGATATTGTATTTTTCCACCTGTTCAAGCGTCTCACAATTACAGGTAAGTGACAGGTGGTCATTACATGAGTGAAGCTTAAGACATTCTTGAACTGGCATACTATTTTTCATAAAATATATTGGCAAATATTTGGTTTTAACAACATTGAGTGTGAGTTTATTTTGATCGAGCCACTTCTTCACATGTAAAAGGTCTTTTGAGGCCTCACTGAAGGCGTCCCGCCAAGTACGTCCACAGGAAACCAATGCAGTATCGTCGGCAAACAGGAACAGTTTGCCATTCAACTGCAATTTACTTATATTATTTATATAAATTAGGAATAGTATAGGACCTAGTGTGCTTCCTTGTATAACTCCATAATCAACGGGCATAGAGTCACTACCAATTCCATTTATATAAACTGACTGTTTCCTGCTCTGGAAGTAACTCTCAAACCACCTCAATGAACCATCTCTGATTCCATAGAGCTCCATTTTCTCAAAAGCTTCAGTCTATCCACAGAGTCAAATGCTTTTGCAAGATCTAGAAACGTGATTAAAACATGTTTCCGATCTTCCACCCATAGAAATAAAGATTTTTGAATAGCCTACAACATCCTATAGGCTAAAGAGTGATGACATATTGAAATTTCTATGTGTCTTTTCTGGACCACACATTGTACCGCATGTATGAAAAATATTCTGGAGATAAGTTGAATCGGCGTAGTTTGTTATTATTTATAGCCGCCAGTGGGCCACAAACAGTAAGTTGAGCGGGCGCTGGAAAGAAATTGGCCGTGTAGCAGCAGTTAGGCTGGCAGTTGTGTATTACGAGCCTTCGGCATGTATCACCAACCACCAACCTCCCCACTTGAAGCATCTAAATGCTCGTCACGTTCCCGCTGAATTATTATTCCGCACATAACTCAAAGTAGAGGTATCAGTTTATTTTTATAAGAGCACTAATACTGAATTATCCGACTCCGCGCCGTTTACATGCAGTTGCTACCTCTTCACAACGATAATAAGAATAAATTTTTGGCCCACTTTCTTCCCTGCTCAGGTATCATAAATTCGCAGCCCCAAAATGCGCCCTATCCGTCTTCTCTTTCTCCCTTCTCTTCATCTCTTTCCCTCCCACACACGTACATACTCAACGTCACACACATGCACTTTCGCTATCTCTTCCCTATTCATTCCTACTGTGACCTTTTCTTACTCAGCTGACATCTTTTGTCTGCCTCTTGGGAGAAAAAACGTGTCTTTTCTTCTTTTCCAGGAATATAGCACAGATAGATGTGATATCATATTCATATCTATAAATCTTCACATAGGTCTTCAATTTGTTCGAATACACTGTCAATAAATCATTTCGTGCACCTCTCTGATACAATAAGGAAGTTCATGCCACTTACATACATCTATATTATTGTTTCAAAAACAATATAGATGTATGCTTTTTTATATACTTCCTGAAATCTCAATTCTTCAAAGTGTATCTATATCAGTTTATTTCATTGTAAACTGTTCTAATTTATTTGCATTATATATTGTCTAGCACATAATTCACAATATTATTTCCCTGATCTTCGTCTATGATGAGTTTTTGAGAGATTTATTTTGATTTTTCATTGCACAAATATGGAGAAAAATCAAAATTTGAAGTAAAAGAACAATTCTGAGTTGAAATCGATAGACGAATGGGCCAAAACAGCGGAAGGATGAATAATAGACATCATCATCATCGTCACTCAAGGATTAGGCTCTGTTGGCCTGTTCCGGCATCCATTTCTTCATCGGTCGTCCGACACCTCTTCTGCAATCGGGTTTGTAGTGACAAGCTTGAATTGGAAGTCTATTTGCTGGCATACGAAGTATGAGGCTAGACCAGTCCTCTATACTTTTCTAAATATTTGCAATAAAGACTCTACATTCAGTTCGGCTCTTATTACATCGTTTCTTAAGTAATCCAACATAGTGTAGCCTTTGACTTCTCAAAGGAACCTCATTTCGGCTGCTTGAATAATAGACATATTTTGATAATACGAGTTTTCCAATGGAAGAGACTCAAATTGCTCAAGATCAGTCACAGAGAATATTAAATTCATTCAAAGTTACTACAAAATGTTATTCCAAAGTTATTCATTCAGTAAGGATAGATAAATGACATTAATTTGAATTATCGCATAAAAATTATGTCTTCCATGGAAGAACTTTGAAATCAGGAATTTTTATAAAATTCTGATGTCGATGGAATAATGTGAATTGTATGAAGGATGAATATTCTAGAGGAATGCATTTTTCATTGTTTGTTTGTTTGTTATTGAATGCAGCAATAATGTAGTGAAACCTAACAATCGGCCTGATTGCTATTCATATCGGACGTGAAAAATTCGTTCAATGACACTCCAGTGTAGCAGAGAATAAAATTTAAAAGAATCATTTTTCTCATTGTATTTGTTTCCATTCATATATGTTTCACAATAAATGGAGTTTTGTTGAAATACATTCCCTGAGGTGTTTCATGCGATAAATGAGTGATGATTCAAAACTTGCAAGCAAACATTTGTCGAACAAAACTCAATTACGATCATCACTTTCCTGTTTTGTAAGGTGCAGTTTATTCAATAACATGTAAATAAGAAACGAACTCAATGGTTCAATGGATCGCTTTGTTTTTTATGTTATTGGATATTTTTTTATTTATTTTCACATCTCATCAAACAGAATTCAAAAGAACGGACAAATCATGAATATGAAAAAGTAGCATTGTACATTTAATTTTACGGTGATACTTGTTTTGCTATGTTCCATTATCCTACTCAACTACTCGTCCCATTACTAGTGGATGATATATTCATACTTTCATATTAGCAACATGCAAGTTTACGTTTGAATGATTTTTAAAATAATATTTATCACAATATACGCTCTTGTATTCAGAAAGAATATGACGGCAGATCACTGCTGTAAATCACCTTTTTAAAAACTAGACTAGAATGAAAATTGTTAGATTACATTCATCAATACTATATAAAAGGAATTTTCAATCTATTTTCCACACACGATCGTTCATGTATAGGCATTTTTTGTATGAAATCGGGTTATATTGGATTTCTTCATTTATGCGGATTACAATATGAATATTTTAGCTAGAACTACATAATCACATTGATTCTCAATTGATAACAATATATTCATTAGATTCCACAGAATGCAATAGCTTTAGTTCGAGGATGTGTTCTTTGTAGTTTATACAGTATCAGTAGTGTAGTGCAGCTGTTGGTGTATTACACAATACAGGCACAGTATATATTGAATCACTCATAAAACGTGTCAGATGACGTGAGGTGACTGATGCTGAACACTTGCGCTGCGTGCTTCAAGTCAGTATCAATTTGGGAGAAGTCTAAATTCATTTCAGATTTGATTTTTCAGACAAAGTTTGACCAGGGACTGTAGAGTTCTGCACATAATCTCCAGGCTTGTCAATTACTCAAGAGAATCAAAATATCTTATCCTGGAGAATCATACAGTGACATAATATCCAAACTGTTATATATAACCCGTTGAGGGGTTAGGCTATTGCTTTTAAATAGTCAAAATGCTGGTATTATTCGAAATTGATCATTTGAGATTATAAAAATTCAAGCTTTGGGGTAGGGTTGAGTTGGCTGTACGCTACCTTATAACTCTCGAGTTTAAAATACTTTGCTCAACAACCGTCCTTACTGTTGTCTCCCAACAGTGTCATAGTGCCAATGACCTTTCCCTCCATTCACTGTTAAGCTGGTTGCCTATATAGCGCCTGTCAGTCTAGACTTACCACCTAAAGGTGCGTACAGATATACGCGCCGCGAACATGAGCAATTCACTTTTAATCAGCTGAAAAATGCCAAGCTTTTTATATCTGTATCTTACCTTTTCTATAAAAATACAGATATAGTCAGATATACTCAGCGAACATGAGCAATTCACTTTTAATCAGCTGACTATATCTGTATTTTTACAGAAAAGGTAAGATACAGATATAAAAAGCTTGGCATTTTTCAGCTGATTAAAAGTGAATCGCTCATGTTCGCGGCGCGTATATCTGTACGCACCTACAGACTAACCAGAGACTAACCATAGACTAACTAATAGACTAACAATAGACTATCATAGACTAACAAAAACTATCAAAAAACCACGTGTTTGATGAAGGAAAGGCTTACATCTGTAAGTTATTGTTGATAGATAGTGTGATATTAATATACTACACAGTTGCTATTTCTATTTTATTGCTCACATGTATTCACTTGCTCTAATACATCATTGTCATCATCATCAATCTTTTTCTTGTTCACTTTCTATTCTCCACTTCTCTTCTCTCTTCGTTTTGTTCATCTTCTGCAATACTCACATCTTCTTCTCTTTGCCTTTTTCACTATTCTCTTTGTCTCATTCTCTCTCCATCTGCCTTTATTCTATAACTTATCTATACTATAATAAAGGAAAGAGCTGGCTTATACACACGTACGGGATAGGGAAATTATGTTTGATGCATTATAACGTTGAACTACTGGACTGATTAACTTGAAATTTTGCATATATATTCTTAATCAACCGAGGATGGTTATAAGCCAATTTTCAATTCTTCAAGACTTCATTAAGTCAAGTTTTAAGTTTGTCTAGTTTTAAAATAGACCCTTGCGGAGCACGGGTTTCCTGCTAGTCTCATAAATCAAAACAGCTGGCTCACCCATCATTTCAATAATATCATTCTCATTCTCCGATTCATCACGTCTCACTCTTATTTTTCTTCTCAGTCTCGATAATCACTCTCAATATACTTCATCTCTCTCGATCAGCATAAGCAGAGGTTTGTTAGTTGTCAACCTGATCTGAGCCGAGGCTTTAATCGCGGCAATAAATATGTTCTCCGGACTAAATGGACCTATCCGCTGGGAATGGTGGGGGATCGATGGTAGCTGGTAGCTAGGTGGCTGGCACTGGCCTATAAAGAAGAAACAGGGCGACTCTGAGTCAAGAGATTTCCAGCCATGTCGAACTCCCCGAGGACTAAACACGTACGAATCCAGCAAGAGGCCCCCGTACTCCCCTTACCACCATATCACGTGTGAACTCCACGGTCTCTTATGTTCCTTTTCTCTCTTCATCATCCCTTCATCAGCACTTTCATCTCATCTTTGCTCTCTGTTATGCTTTATGTATTTTAACATTTTCCGATCCAATTAATTTTTCTCGCCTTCTCTCGTCCTTAGGCCTACTATAGTGAGGTCCACTTTATAATGGCAGTGTACGATTGACAATACTGTTGCTGTCCTTTTCTATCATACAACAAAACAGATAGCGCTATCTCTCTCTCGCTTTAAAATGTTGCCCGTTTACCATAATATATTATTTTTACTTTTGACAGTGTCTGTACAAAAGTAAACAGAAAATTCTCAGCCGCCATTTTTTTCTTCATTCTATCAAAATATTTGAGTACACAAGTTGTATAATTGATTTAAAATGTATTTTTTAAACAATGGAATAATTTTTAGACATTACCGTATGAGAAACACAAATTAAAATATCTGAAATGACATTTTAAAAGTTGATAATTGACCAACCCAGACTTCATCCATGCTTCGGTTAGCCTACACGTATAGGTCAGACCTACTCGTACCGGTATGAATAGAATTGAAAGGTTATTTTAGAATTATTTCCATTGAAATTACTTTTTTTGAATAGGATTTCTATTTTTCTATTATTTAAAAAAAATGGAATAGATTACCTACCAAATAATTTAATTTCTGTTGTTTTGAAATTCAGATTGTTGTATCACAGCTTTTCAAATTAGCCGCCATTTCAGGTTTGTATAAAAATAAAAATTTAATCTCAGTTATGAAAGCAAATTTTTGAATCAAAATAATATATGAAAAAAATTTTTTTTTATCAATTTGACCTTAAATTAATTATTTTATCAAGGAATAATAAAATTATTATTAGATCAAATTTAATGGGATGAATTGAGTAACAACTCAGTGGCAAAATGGAGAAACTTGGCAACGTTTTACTCCTATCTTTCTTCACTGCCATTATAGCCTAATGTGGACCACACTAAAGATCTCACTTGTTCTTATTAATCTTTCTCACTTTCTATTATTTCCCCTTACTTTCTATAATTTCTCTCTTTGTTATTCCACTGTATTTATTCACTGTCCCTTTATTATTTTCCCTGAATTTCTATTACTCTATCACTGTTCTTTGATTTTGCTCCATGATTCTCCCTCTTCCTTCTTTCTCCTAGATTCTAGATTCTTTCTGTTCTCACTAATTCACTTTCTCTGGTTGATTTTTTCCTCATACCGATCCCTTGTCACTCTCCTATTTGTCCTTCTTCTCTTTCACCTTGCCCTTCCCATATGATGCATCATCCTCTTTCTTCTACTAACATTTTCACTAGATTCGTTCCTCTGACTCCTCTTTCTACTCCCCCTTTTTCTCTTCCTACACGTACTCCTTCTCCTTGACATTCTCTGAATCCTTGTCTACTTTGTACACTTATCTACATTTACTTTCAACATTGACTTTATTATCTTGTATCTCCTGTATCTCCACCTTCTCTAATTCCTCGACATCCCATTTCATCCATTTCCTCCGGTTTTTCCTGTATTTCTCACTACTTCTCCCTTCCTTACGAGGCTTATCTATATGCCTACACAGGGTTATCGTTTCATTTATTGCTCCATCACCCGTAAGTGTTTATAATAGACACTACTATTAGTATAGTAATATTTTGGCAGCATTGTAACATTCATATTAGTAACCTATATATCTTCTTCTTGATCGTCTTCTGAATTACATTCAACATTCATACTCCGTTCTGACTAATCATCTCCCTTTATCTCTCTCTCTCTCTCTCATCTTTTTTCGCTTTATATCATAAATTTCTTCATTTTCTAACATATTCCATCACTCCTCCACTTGGTCCCCACCATCCACTTACCTTTTCTCCATCTTCCTCATATTTCTTCTCTTCTTCCTCTTTCCCCTTCTTCTTCCTCACCACCATTCATCTAATATTCCTTTTCCATCATCAGCTTTCCCTCCCTCTTTAATCTCTTAATGCTTGTTCGTCTCCCTCCCCCATGCATCCCACTTCAAACGACAAGTTCTGATTCATTCATGCTCCCTCCCCCTACTCTCGTGGTTAGAATTTGAAACTAACATTCCTCGCCCCACCACAACTAAAGAACGTTTTTATTGATTTGAGTTGGAGTTCATCTCGGCGTCATAAACTTGAGAAAAGTTTTATGAGGTATTGCTGATTGTGTCCTCAGAATTGGAATTAGTTTCAGTTGGAAAAGTCTTCAGTTATCAACTTCACAGTAGTTGACCTTGAACAATCGAGGGGCTCAAATTCTCAGAACTAAATCGACTAAAGGGTGATTGAACAACTTCTAGGATGTTGAAAATTTACATTCAAGGGTTTTATCGTTCTATCGTTATTGACTCATGAGGAATCCAAAGTGATAAACAAAAAACTAGTTGTTTTTGTCTAGAAACTTGGTACTGAAGACTAATATTGTACAATTAGAATATCAGATGATCAATCATACGTTTCTCTGTTTGTAATTGGATCACTGTAGGTCTTGTGTATTTTGTGAATACGTATTCACAATGGAATACTCTGTATTCCATTTTCCATGGTATACAAGGAGGGATGAATATATAATGTATTTATAGATATAGGAAGGCTACATAACTCCATTTGTTTAATAATATTGAATCGAAAGACTAATAAATTGTCGAAAACCACAGATTTTATTGAAAGTAAAGACCGGTTTCGGTTGTTACACCATTGTCAATCTCTGATAAACAATGGAGTTTAGTTGTTCACTGCCACGAGCCAATCAGAAGACCAGGATTGGAACTTTTCAAGGTCACGTGACGTGTCTAGTATTTGCGCCATGTAAAAAGCATTGGTTAGATAGGCGTTTTATTGACAGTTTCCATTCTGTACCTATTCTGTGGCTAGACAGTCTCCTCCCACTTTACGGTGGACTGTCTAGCTGGGCCAATGGCAGGCGTTCACGCCCTTGACCAATAGCAGTACTCGCCTACTAGTATAAATTCTGCTGCTCTTGTTTAGTTCTAGTTTATCAGAGATTGACAATTTTGTAACAACCGAAACAGATCTTTCTAACTTTTAATGAAATCTGTGATTTTTTGACAATTTCTTAGTATTTTCATTTGATATCAATAATTACCAATAATGATAAATAATAATTATTATTATTGATATAATAATATCAACTTCTCAATTACACAAAAGTGTTTGATGATAATAAACAAGTTAGCCACCTAATCAGCTATCAATTCGTTCGTTATTTGTTTTTGGCTTTTATTTGTTTTTTTTTTTACTGTACCATTTCAGTTGTCTTCAATCTTTCCTCATTATTCTACTGTATTATAACAGTTGTGTCATGGTTGCATGACTAACGGTCAACAAACAAGGGTTTTGTTAACCATGTGAGTTTAGAGAGAGTGAGTTTAGAGTGATTAATTGGAAGAAGAAGAAGAAGTAATGTTTTATTGGCATAAATAAAAAATTAAATCTTAGAAATACATAATAAAAGCAAAAAAATTTTACAACATGGGAAAATACTATCACAAAAAAATCTGGTTTGGCGCACTCACACAACTTTCCTTGCCGTTATGAGAATTGATCACCTGACGCTAGTGTTCCCGCGCATCAAAAGTCTACTATTCAAAGATTTGATCCAGCTGATGACAGGGCAATAACGCTGCAGACCCACGAGGTCTGATATTTCGCAATAGTAAATCATTTAATAGAATCAACAGTTCGCATTTGGATAATCACATTTTCTCGAATTTCGACCTTATTTTTAATTTTAGGTGAAAATGTTACTGAACATTAATTGTAGAGATTCTTATGTTCAAACTTTCCCACTCGAAATTTTTTGTTTAAATTGTATCTGAAGCCTGATAATTGAGAATCTGAAATCAAACTTTGCATAGATGGGGCGGAGCTCCTGAAATTTTTACAGATATGGGACTTGTGGCAGTTGATAGAGCTTATCGATGACTATTAATTTCAGGTATAACTTTAATCAAAATCGTTGATGCCGTTTTCGAGAAAATCGTGAAAAACCCTGTTTTTGACAACATTTTCGCCATCCTAGCCGCCATCTTGTATCGCATTCGATCGAAATTGTTCGTGTCGGATCCTTATATTGTAAGGACCTTACATTCCAAATTTCAAGTCATTCCGTTAATTGGGAGATGAGATATCGTGTACACAGACGCACATACACTCATACACACACACACACACACACACACACACACACACACACACACACACACACACACACACACACACACACACACACACACACACACACCACACACACACACACACACACACACACACACACACACACACACACACACACACACACACACACACACACACACACACACACACACATACAGACCAATACCCAAAAACCACTTTTTTGGACTCAGGGGACCTTGAAACGTATTGAAATTTAGAAATTGGGGTACCTCAATTTTTTCGGAAAGCAATACTCTCCTTACCTATGGTAATAGGGCAAGGAAAGTAATAAAATGAAAAGCCGAATGAGTATTTACATCTCGAGGTACCAGACCTGTTTGAGATAGTTATGTAAAAATTGAATACAAGACTAGCGCTAAAGTGTAGTTACTGGAGATAGTCGCATATGAAGTGACACATATTACATAACAGATGATTTACATCGACGATTTATCAATTTTAGCTTCGAAGTATATTGTACAATATTATGATATACAAGTTTTTAAGGCTACATGAGAAATTTTGTCTTTAAAGGGCCCCATACACTAGGGAACTTGGATCGGCCAACTTGGTTCGGGGAACCAAGTTCGTGTACGATTTGCCCACACACTGTAGCGGAGATAGCGATCAACCGCACGTTACTTCAGTGTCTTTCGGGGTCTAGAGATGAGCGTTTCAAAATTTGCAGCTACTGTGGGAAGAAAATATATTGAATATATATAGATAGAATATATCGCCCTGGCAGACAAACCGAACAAAGTTTTTAATCCAGATTGAAGATCAAGTTCGTCACGAATTTGGTTCGCGGTTCGCCAATTTTCCACATACACTGGGGAACTTGGTTCGCAAGAACCAAGTTCGCCGATTCAAGGTCCCTTGTGTATGGGGCCCTTCAGAACCCAGAAATGTGGGTTGTGGAATCTGTTGAAGAGTTTGAGAGAGATGGATAAACTTTTTAATACCCCTTTATACATGCCTCGTCTAGCAATTATCCTATTTCTCACCATTGCACTTGTTATTCGATCTTACAAGAGAGGAATACCAATGATATCATTGTTACCATTGTCATGCCAATGCCATCGTCATGATATCTTACCAATTTCATTGTTATTTAGTCTCACAAAGTAGAAATACTCATGATAAGCCCAGCAGCATGCTGTAAGTAGTAGATTGGTATCTTCTGGTATGGTATCTTTTCTCTATGGTATAACTCAATTATTTCTCTTGTTTCATGATGAACGTCATCCTCTTAAATCACAAATCCTCCTTATCAGTGCATTATTGTACGTTGAATTCCCTACATTTTTTCAACCATTAATTTGTTCTCCAATCTTCCATCTCATATGGATGAAAACAACAATGTTTGTTAAAGCTAATTGAAGAGAATTCAATTTGCCAATAGTCAACGGATTCGACCTGTTTTTCTCGTTTCCGTTGCATGTGTCTCTGTGTTATGCAGGCAGATTAATGGCATGGCTTAACTCTATATATCTATGTATATTCTATAAACCTATCTAAGTCAGCTATATTTTAAGGACCTATATACCTATAGATCTATGGATCCATCTACTAGCTCTGAGCTGCACCTGAACAAATCAATTAATCTCGACGATTTTTGTCGAAATTGGAATTTTCTGCAACGTGGCCAGGCAGATGACGTTGTTATTGGATTTGACAGAATAGTGAAACGAGCTTCGGTCAAATGCGGAAAAAGTTTAAATCTGGTTTATTGCGCGCGTATGTGACCGTTAGCGGCGTGGCCGATCGGTCGTCGCCATTTATTGATGAGAGATTTGCCCCAGCACAAAAGATTAACTCTATTATTTCCATCGTAATCGTCATCTGCAAAATAATGGTCATCATCAACAAATATGGTTTCCATGATCAATACTTTCTCTGTTGTAAGATGCAATATTTTACAAGTTTACAAGTAAATAAAAATCATTACAGATCAAGGCCTAGTCTATTGGATTTAGAAATGACCTACAAATCGAGCCTTGAAAAATAATTTTATTTGACTTCTCTGTTTCTATCACCTTCATTTTCTTCTATTTTTTATTTCTTCTATAGTTGAGATTCTTCTTTCTATTTTCTTATTCCTCATAATAATTCAATTTTTCTAATAGTCTACTAATATACTACTTCTTCTACTTAATCTGAGTCCAATACCAATTTATTAAAATCACTTCCTTTTTCAGTTTATTCTTTCTGTATCGGTGTTGTGGAAGAATATTTCCTTTTGATAGCTAGGAATTTATCCGCTTCCTGTTCTATTCCTTCTCTATCAAATTTACTCATTCGTTCCTCTATTTGTTTCCATTTCTATCTCTAGTCTATGTTTATTATAATATTAAAATACTCAAGAAATACAATTTCTACTATTTGTTCCATCTGTCATTTCTTTCTCACCTCTTTCCATTCTCTTTTTCTCCTGTTTCTCTCTTAAACTGTTCACCACTTTATACTTGTACCTTCTTCATCCACTTATCTTTTTTATCTCCACCTCCTTCTCATTAACGCCCTTTCATCGATTCGTCCATCTCTCCTCCCTCTTAACAAATCCCTTTGATCTTTCCATTCCTCTCATCCCCTTATATTTTTAATTTATTTTCAACTAGCATCAGTTAACCCATGCTCCGCAAGGGTCCATTTTAAAATTTGACAAACTGAAAACTTGACTGAGTGGAATCTTGAAGAGTCTGAAATAAGCCTCGGTTAATTAAGAATCTATATGCAGCATTTCAAGTTAATCAGTCCAGTTATTCAGACGTGATGATGCGTCAAACAAAATTGTCCTATCCCGAACGCGTTTGAGTCAGTTCTTTCTATTATTATAGTATAGATAACCTTCTTCCCTTTATTCTTATATTTTCAGTTATTTTTAACATTCTCTCCTTCCTCATCCTTTTTGTCTGCTGTTATTCATTCATTTCATTCCATTTATATATAATATATAATAGTTTCAATGTTCTATCTACCTTTTCCTCCCATTTACTGAGTTCAATTCTTCCTCTCCTCTTTATCTCTATGTATTCCTTCTTCTCAATTCAAAAACTCTTCTTTCCCTTCCACTCCTCATTCTCCATTGTCTATCAGCATCCTCAGCTGACAACGATCACCTCTAAAGGGAACAAAGCCGTATAAATCGTGTAGCACAGCACGGAAGTGGTACTTGAGTGAGAAGAGGTATGAAGGACATAGGGACATGGGACATAGAATGTAATTGCCATCCGCATTATTAAGCCATCATTCGTGATGCCACCGCAGAGTGGAGGTTGAACCACGTTACACGTTACACACGTTTAAGTGTTACACCACGTTAGGCCTGGGATCGACCTTTCCCTGTGAACTGCTAGATATCGTTCCTCAACGCTCATGGACTCGCCTCATTAGGATTCCCACTTCTACTGATGTGTAATTGAGTCGAAGACTCAAGTCGACGGTTTGGCATTCCTCTTTATGTTTAAATGTTTATATGTTGCACATTTACGGCGAAACGCGGTAATAGATTTTCATGAAATTTGACTGGTGTGTTCCTTTTTAAATTGCTCGTCGACGTATATATAAGGTTTTTGGAAATTTTGAATTTCATAAAAGGAAAAAGGAGCCTCCTTCATAGGCCAATATTACCGTAAAAATCTGGTGTGGCGCACTCACACAACTTTCCTTGCCGTTATGAAAATTGATCACCTGACGCTAGTGTTCCCGCGCATCTCAAGTCTACTATTCAAAGATTTGAGCCAGCTGGTGACAGGGCAATAACGCTGGAGACACACGAGGTCTGCTATCTCTTCATAGTGAATCATTTAATAGAATCAACAGTTGCCAACAGTTTGCAATTGAATAATCACATTTTCTCAAATTTCGAGCTTATTTTCAATTTTAGGTAAAAATGTTACTGAACATTAATTGTATAGATTCTCATGCTCAATCTTTTCCACTCGAAATTTTTTGTTTAAATTGTATCTGAAGCCTGATAATTGAGAATCTAAAATTAAACTTTGCATAGGGGCGGAGCTCCTGAAATTTTTACAGATATGGGACTTGTGGCAGTTGATAGAGCTTATCGATGACTATTTTAGGTATAACTTTAATCGGAATCGTTGGAGCCGTTTTCGAGAAAATCGCGAAAAATCCTGTTTTTGACAACATTTTCGCCATTTTAGCCGTCATCTTGAATTTCATTTCATCAAAATTGTTCGTGTCGGATCCTTATAGGGGAAGGACCTTAAGTTCCAAATTTCAAGTCATTCCGTTAATTGGGAGATGAGATATCGTGCACACACACACACACACACACACACACACACACACACACACACACACACACACACACACACACACACACACACACTTGGACTCAGGGGACCTTGAAACGTATAGAAATTTAGAAATTGGGGTACCTTAATTTTTATCGGAAAGTAATACTTTCCTTACCTATGGTAATGGGGCAAGGAAAGTGAAAAGGAGCCTCCTTCATACGCCGATATTACCGTAAAAATCAGACTATAGAATTATTACTCATAAATCAGCTGTCTATTGGACTATAATACTATCCGTTCGAAAACATCGAACATCTTGAAAATATATTATCTTTCCATCAACGTTAGTAGACAGTTAGTTGTCTACTTACTTTATCTTCCCATAAGCTGATTCTAGTTTAGAGTTCGGAGTTATTGATAGAAACATTTTTTTTTTACATTTTACTTTCCTTGTCCTATCACCATAGGTAAGGAAAGTATTGCTTTCCGAAAAAAATTAAGGTACCCCAATTTCTAAATTTCTATACGTTTCAAGGTCCCCTGAGTCCAAAAAAGTGGTTTTTGGGTATTGGTCTGTATGTGTATGTGTGTGTGTGTGTGTGTGTGGTGTGTTGTGTGTGTGTGTGTGTGTGTGTGTGGTGTGTGTGTGTGGTGTGTGTTGTGTGTGTGTGTGTGTGTGTAGAGTGTATGTGCGTCTGTGTACACGATATCTCATCTCCCAATTAACGAAAAAACTTGAAATTTGGAACTTAAGGTCCTCACACTAAAAGGATCCGACACGAACAATTTCGATCAAATGCAATTCAAGATGGCAGCTGAAATGGCGAAAATGTTGTCAAAAACAGGGTTTTTCGCGATTTTCTCGGAAACGGTTCCAACGATTTTGATCATACCTGAAAAAGTCATTGATAAGCTCTATCAACTGCCACAAGTCTCATAACTGTGAAAATTTCAGGAGCACCGCCCCATCTATGCAAAGTTTGATTTTAGATTCCCAATTATTAGATATAATATAAACCAGATACAATATAAACCAAAAATTTTAAGTGGAAAAGATTGAGCATTAAAATCAATTGAAAATAAGCTTGAAATTCAAAAAAATAAGATTATTCAATTGCAAACTGTTGGCAACTGTTGATTCTATTAAATAATTTACTATGAAGAGATAGCAGACTTCGTGTGTCTGCAGCGCTATTATCCTGTCACCAGCTGGCTCAGATCTTAGGATTAGTAGGCTTGAGATGCGCGTGAACACTAGCGTCAGGTGATCAATTTTCATAACGGCAAGGAAAGTTGTGTGAGTGCACCACACCAGATTTTTTCTTTTTTAATCTGATGATCAAAATTGCAACAAATATTATTGAAAAGAAATTGATTTCTAAAATCATGAAAAGTGAGAAATGAAGTTTCTAGGAAATCAGCTTTATGGTAGTTCATTTTGTTAATATCAACACATCGAGAAAACACAGAATTCTCTCTGATGGGCTGATTGGATTGGCGTATCGACGGCAGCCAGACCTGATAACAGCGCTCACACTCACATTCCGGGACGATAGGACAGAAAGCTCTATGTTTTTTAGGATTTTTTTAGACATTTTTAATTGATAAATCATTCATTAATTTTTGAGAAATAGTATATTTCGCACCTAGAGCAGAAAATGAGATTTTTCCGGCTCGAAATCGGTTCAACAATAAATAATTGAATAAAAATGGTTGCGAAGCGAATGCTGAATTAGTTTGATTCGAAACTCGAACTGAAATCATGGCGACTTTGATGAAGAAAGTGGACACTCGCCTGATCTAGCGGATGATTTATCAACTACAGACTTCCATGTAGGTGGCTAGAAAGAGTACGTTTTCCGGTCTAGGCCGGAAAGAAACCCTTTTCTGACGTCAGACGAGAGTCGTCTGCAAACAAGGTCTTTCAGATCTACGTAGGGACTGGAAAACAGCTGCTTTCTGTGCAGTGTGGCGAAAACATAATAACAGGTCAATGTAACCTACTGAGCGCGAGGTCTACTGTTCACAACTACTGAACTACTAGTAAATGTAAAGATGGATAGAATTGTTGTGAGAGACGAGATTCGTTTAGAGATTTTCCTGAAAGAAGGAAGGAAAATGGCATCTATTGTGATGGTTGATTATGGGAAAGTACAATTCCTACATACTAGTGAACTACTGGATATCGTTGCTCAACTTTCATGGACTCGCCCCATTGGGATCCGTATATCAGATTCCAAGGGAACTGAGAGACTTCCGGATTTTTGAAACGAAAATGGAGAAGTGTGACTAGTTTGAACATGTGGAAGTATCGCTGGAAATTATATAACACAAAAGGCTTTGTACAGGCCTCAAGTAGGCCTAGTATAAAGTTTATGAGTGTCCAGAATCTGGGAAGCAAATTTTTGCAAATAATTTTCATTACCAATGTGCTTCGGGTGCAAATATATTCAAACCTAAAGTCTCCCCTGATTGGTGTTTGTAGTTTCAGGTCAATGAATCTCTCATCGATTCAACAGAATTCAGGTTTCAGTCCAATAATAATTATACAAATGTATATTTTGGGCAGAATTCTTGAACTTTTCAACTATTACTGGACATTATGATACAAAAAACGATAGCAAGCCTACAAGAAGACGGAATCTGAATTGTGCTGTTGGTCAATAATCTGGGACATTTTGGATTTCACTTCTACAACAGGGCTTACACTATGACAGCTCTTAGAACTTTGTACATTGACCACCGTGAACATTGTTGTAGAAGTGAAATTTGTTGCTCATTAGGCTTAGAAAGAGGCTCTAGATTATCAGATAAAAATAATATTTTGAGTAAATGCTATTCCGTGAAAGACAAATCTAGATTTAACAGTGTTATCCATGGGTTATTACGAAATCTATTCTTGTCTCTTCTTGACGTAAATACTTTCATAAAAGACTTTTTGTATACTGTATAACTAATATTATCATGACTTATCAGTCGTTACTCGTATCTGAGTGTTGATAAATTATTAAAAACATTATAAAAACTTGATGTAGTACACTTTATTATTAAAAACTTTGAAATATTTCAACGACTAGTTCATTTTTAACTTGAAAATGACCTATTGTCAAAACTAGTCGTTAGAATATTTCAAAATTTTTAATAATAAAGGGTACTACAAGTTTTTATATTGTTTTTATTAATTTATCAATTCAGATAGAAATTAACTTTAAAATTACCTATGGTCGAAAATAGTCGTTAAAATATGTTAAAGTTTTAATTAATAGAGGGTACTACAAGTTTTTTTATTGTTTCTATTAATTTGTACAAATGTAGCCCATATAAGTGAAGTTTTTTCTCTGAGTGATGAATATTTTCTTTGAAGTTATACCTACATGAAATGTGTGTTTTAGGGGAATATATTACAAAGTTTATTCATGATACAAGGTCTTTTTCAGGCCTGGATACAAAATATTTCTAATCAAAACATCATCAATTCATGTACAAGGACTCTCTCACATCATGTAACATATTTAAATTTGGATAGATAAATAAAAATCCCTAGTTGAAAGATTTATAGGTCCAAGTGAAGTAATAGGCTAATATCGCCAAAGATGATAACGTTAAAGATTAGATAATATCAGACATCCTGGCTAAATTGTACAACAGCCGAAGAGGAATAAAAATATTTTTTGCTACTATATAATATTATATAAAATATTGAAAATTTGAGGTTAGGCATAAAACATTTACTGATCGGCAACCTAACGATCGACCGAGTCATACAACGTAGAATCTGACCAAACACCTTGGCAGAAATTTATTGTGGCAAAATAGTATGCAACTTGAGGAACTAAAAGTCTCACGTGGCTAATTATTGTAAGATACGAAACAACTAATAATCTATAAAAAATTACTTGGCATGTAAAAAGCATATTTAAAAACCCCAACAAAAATAATTAAATGTATTAAGGAAGTAGGAGGTTACTGGGCGCATGAATACTGTAATAATTTGCATGCACCAATCAAATAGTGGCAATTGATAGGCGGCAATAGTGAGCCAGTTCAAATATAATTGTATATATTTCTACAAATGATAAGAATTTGTAAAATATTGTTGTATAGTTTATGTTTTGGATATGGCCCGAAGGCAAAGAAATTATTAAAGATGTAACATAAGTAATAATTTAATATTTTGGTACGGTCTATTTGAGCCTTGAATGGCGGAGGAACAGAATATTCAAATTTTATGTAAATTTAGAAATCGGAAATGAAAATTGTTAGAATGAGAAACGAGAACCGCACTCGCCTGCCAACTACCACCATGAGAGGTCACCAAAAATTATAGAGCGTAATACCTTACTGTACCTTGTAATAATTTAAAGTTAAATTTGAATTACTAAATTTCTCATAAGACTTTGTGATGCTCATATAAAGCAAAAGTCATTTTTAAATAATTTTTAACCCCTTGGAAGAGGCGACTCCGGCTACAATAATCCAGGACCACCAGGAGTTGGATTGACATCAGCAGCTCATAAGAAAATTCCGGCACGTGAGTGAAAAATATTGAAATAGTGATAGGGCGCCCTTAGTGCTTCGAAATTAAATAAGAATCAAAGCTAGCTCGTCGAAAGGGTTTTTTATAAATTAAGAATTTGGTAAAAATACTTGCGCGAGTAAATATAGTATAAAAGGTATTTTATTAGATAGTAACGAATCAATCCATACATCCAAAAAGATCCATCAATCAAAGAAGACTAAGATCTAGGCTATTAATACAACATTCATAGTCTCATTAATTTCTGCAATATAATTCGCGATAATTTAATGTAGCTCTGATTCACTAGATGAATTGCTCTATTTATTCCTTCAGGTGCCGAATCTCGCACCCTGAGATAAAAAATATATTTATTACAAAGAAATCTATTAGAAACTATAGAATTTAATATATATATTTGGATTACTAGTTTGTCAATTTATCATGCTGATTTTAAGAATTTATTCTAAATAGAATTGTCCAAGTCGACAAGTATTAGCAAGCTGATATCGCAGCTACATGCAAATAACTGCACATGATCATAAAAATGAAAGCACATGGTAGCGTTTCGTGCTATAAAACTTAAAGAATAGTATTAGCCTGTGATATTTTATTGATTTTGATTATTGTTTTGTCTTATATTATATATTTCTGTCGCTCTATATATTTTTGCTCTGATTTATTTTTTGAGATATTGTTAATATATGTATCAAATTGTTTATGGTGTACGATTTATTTTTATTCCTCAATACTATAGGATAAGTTTTAAATATATATTTTTTAATAAATTACCAGTATTTTTGTGGAAGCTCATATCTGGGCCTATAAAGATTTTTATGAGACTGTATCCTATTAAAAACCACGACCTGATTTTTATAATTATAAAAATATTTTCATGCTCTACCGATTGATGCCAAGCAGGAGGCTAATCGTTAATTAATTATAAAAAATAACGTGACAATCACTGTTGACATTGGTCAAGTATTCTGTGATCAAACGTTACCGTTCAACATTCTGCGATGTATGTGGCTTCGAAGGGATCACAGTGAGTCCTTTATTCGGACCAAGAGGCGGAAAAAGTTTCGTTCAAATTGTGTTAGACAACAAAATCGATTACTGTATTTCGAGGCAACAGTGAGTGGACGTGGGGAGAACATTTTTCCTCATCAAGATCGGGCAAAGTTATCAGTTTATGTTCAGGTGGAATTAGATGAACTCATGAAGCGCAAACTCACTGTCAGGATTCTCTAGGAATAGCATCAATGTTTGCCATTGGACCAAAGTTGTCAGTTTGAAAAGAATCGTAGTAGAGACCACAGTCGAGATAGGAGAGACAACAGCGGTTGGCGAGGAAAAGATCTCTAATCGCATTAAATGTTAGCGGACGTGTTTCTCTCTTTTTCCTGCTTGTGTGAGTGCGCGTGTTTCGCAACTGTATATGTGTGTTTGAGAGAGAGAGAGAGAGAAGGGAATGTATCGCGTGAAAACTGATGCACGCCATTTGCGGGAAATTCGAAGGTTTAAAAGAAATTGCCTGCGCGAAATTGCTGCTATAAGGGAAACTGACCTACTGTAACTGTTCATTATCTAGTTTAAACATAGAGCGTGGACTGTATCACTCACATAGAGCACAATGTATTCCCATAAATGCACTGCATAGTGTATTCTAACTGTGCTCTAGCAGTATGTTCATAATGTGTTATGCTATAATGCCATAATCATAGTTCGTTCAGACTCATCTAGTTTTATATCCACTTCCGGTTGACACAATAATTTTCCTTTCTTGAAATGTATATTTTCTGCACTCCGTCAAGTGCATTCAGTATCACCATCCTATTTTATCTGTACACTCATTGTGTTATCGGCTGATGTACCCCACATCTCTACAGTAATGTGTATGTTGCTATGGTGGTAGATTTACTTGAATCATTGTCAAATAGTATGGTAGGTGGATTTATGTCAAGTTTATTTTCTCGTTTAGTACTGTTTTGTTTCATATAAATTTGTATTTATATAAATAGTAGGTGGATTTTTGTCAAGTTTATTTTCTCGTTTAGTACTGTTTTGTTTCTTATTCTCAAAGATATTATTGTACGTCTTATTGGATGCATCATTGTAATGATAATGAGATATATTCGCTTCAATATTTGCTGTACAGTTAGTTTGGGTTATAAGAAAATATGAGGATGAATAAGGTGAATTCCGAAGAAACCGTATTCTTCGAACCAAATAATATAAAAAAACTAGCTGGCCCTTCTGGAACTTCGTACCGCCAAATAGTTGATGCATCTCATGACAAATTTAGCTGGATGCACACCTGAGGTGCAAACCTGAATGGCGCGATGCGGCATTTTGCATTCAGGTGCTTCTTGCTTATTAGTTTTGAATAGTAGATGCTATTGTTCATATTATTCTAGTTATTTATTTCAATCAATTTATTATAAACACCGAAGACATCACAATTATTCGAAACAAAGTAATGTCTTTAGCGCATGTGTCTTCAACCTAAGGCCGCACTGCTGGATGGTTACACACAAAATAGTCATTTTGTTTTAAATCGGGGCGTTTGAAATAATAAGATAATATGGACGGTTATAGAGCAACACACACTCTTGTCTACTATCTACCGACTTCTGTTGGATGACGCAGTGATTATAACAGCTGATTTTCATTTCTATGTGTGGCCAGCTCACAAATTTTCTCCCATATGGATTACATGTGAAGTTTGAAGGACCGTAGGAAAAAATCCTGGAGTCGGATTAGGAATTTGAAAGGCCATAAACCTGGTCCTGATTATAACGAACACAACTAAAAAAAATATCAAATTCGGTGCACACATAAAAAATTATTGAATGTCAAATTTTGATGCTCGATTTTTATTTATATAGATAGGGGAGAGGAATGATGATCAATTTCAAAGTATAGTGAAATAGGTCTATGAATAAAAATTTGAATGTATTCTTGCACATTTTTCATACAAACAATCCTATATTACTAATCGGATATTTTTTTGGAAGCTACATATATTACAACTATGTAGTGGAATAGGTTCATAGAATAGAAATTGGAATTTATTCCTGCACATTTTTCAAACAAACAATCCTACATTTCTATTTGGATATTTCCTTCTGGAAGCGACATATATTAAAACTAGAATATTTCTTTGTACCGTACAACATTTTCAATTGAACAGAGGTTTTTATTTTCACATTTAAAACAAACAATTCAATATTTCTATCTGGATATTCCTTCTGAAGCAGGAAATATTACAACTAGAATATTTCTTTCTACTGTACAACATTTTAATTGAACAGAGATTTTTATTTTCAATGAATAGATTATAAATAGTCATAAAGAGTTTACAGTCGACATCTGAAGCTTCACAATATTCTAGCCCATACTTCGGCCCATAACAATAAAAGATCTCAATCATTTCAGTAATGAATGTCATTCATTTGGGATAGACTAGGGAGGTTGATTGAACAGAGTCAATAATGAAATTAGAAAAAATTATGAACCCAACAATCAATTCTCTCACCTTCCCCCGTACTACGAGGAGTCGGAATAACGACTATATTCCATAATTGGTAAACGATTGGTAAATGATTCAAGTAGCTTAATATTGAGAGCACTGGGAAGAATTTTTGCGCAATCCCCGAGAAATAAGGAAAAATTTTTGCGCAAATCCCCCTCCCCCTCCCCCTCCCCCTCTGCGCATGCGCAAACTCCCCCTCTCCCTCTCCCTCTCCCTCTCCCTCTCCCTCTCCCTCTCCCTCACCCTCTCCCTCTCCTTCTCCCTCTCCTTCTCCCTCTCCCTCTCCTCTCCCTCTCCCTCTCCCTCTCCCTCTCCCTCTCCTTCTCCCTCTCCCTCTCCCTCTCCTTATCTTATCTCCCCTCTCCCAGTGAGGACGAGGGGGTTGAAAAGAGAGAGATATATCTCTCAGTGAGGGAAAAAAAAATTTCCCTTTTTGGAGGAAAAATTCTCTACTGTCAAATTAAAGTGAATCCATATTTCTACTGACAGATTAAAGTGAATCCATCTAATGCTATACTGTCAGATTAAAGTGAATCCATCTAATGCTATACTGTCAGATTAAAGTGAATCCGGTTTGCTTTCCACCCGACAGTTAAGAAAAATTTCACAAATTTATATTGAAATTTTCTATGTGTGCTGTACAAACCTGCGGGCGTTGCTTTTTAAGTGTGCTCTCTGAGAATATCTATTAGTAAATTTAGTACGAACAAGCATTACGATATGTGGTAACATCAGCAGAACTTTAGGGAAGAAAGCGAGGAAAGAAACTATAATGAAGTTCTACAGAGTGATGGCTGCCCCTGTTCTCCTGTATGGAAGTGAATCATGGATCACCACGAAATCACAGGAGAGCAGGCTGCAGGCAGCAGAAATGAGATTCCTACGCAGAACGAAGGGCTGTGACAGACGAGACCACATAAGAAATGAAGAAATAAGAAGAGAATTGGGTGCCTTCAACATGAATGAAAAAGTTGTATGTCATCGAAACGAGTGGAGGGAACATATTATAAGAATGCCAACGGAAAGAATTTCCTTTAAAAATTTTAAATTACCATCCGATAGGAAAAAGAGACATTGGTAGACCTCGGAAAAGATGGCAATAGGGGAAATCAAATAAGAATATAGGAAAAGCTGATAAAGAAATTCAAAATTAATAACATTTTATACTTGTATAAGCTATAAATTTTAGATATAATATATTCCTCAAAAACATTTAGATTTTTTGTAGAATGCTGTTGTGAGTCGGAACAGGCAAAAGCCCTAATCCATGAAGGCAAGAAGAAGAAGAAGACAAGCATTCCAAAAATATTTATAGATATTCTCAGACCTATATCACTTGGTGTGCTCAAATCAACATCATCAATATCGGTGCAGTTCTCTTAGGAAAATTCGATTTCCACTGACATTAAGTTCCCACGAGCGTGAAAGAAAACTTTTAAGTTTATGCTTGTTTAAGACTAGAGAATACTCATTGGGCAAGTTGATAACCTCTTTAAAGTCTCCTTCACTATCAATATCAATTATGTGTATGCAAATTTCACCACTATCAGGAAATGTGACATTGGTTACAGTAAACCAATCGTAAGCCAAATGGTCAAAACCCCAATTTGCTTGCGGGTCTGCATCAATTGAAAATTCATTAAAGCTTGCGCAATCGAAATAAGCACTCATTTTATCGTTCAAACGTTTCAAAGCAAATGACACCTTCTGTTGCTGCAATTCGATGCGTGATATACTTTCCTTATCTAATGTGATGTTACGTAGTGAAATCCATCGCTCGTGCCAAGGTTATAGAGAGAGAGAAATGGTGATGCGCTCCTATGTGTTTTAGACAAGTAGCAGACTGGTATTCACCCAACTCGGGCCTCCTCGCGCGTTGCTGCTTTCCCTCGCCAGCTCTGCTTTCCCTCGCCAGCTATGCTTACAATTAAATTGTTACCGCTCGTTATAGATTTTCTTTTGGGGCTAATACAAACCCAGCATATTGACCAAGACCCATTTTCGATGTAATCAAATCTCCCACCTGTTCCTCAGTCAAATTATGTTGTTTAGCTTCTATCCAATTCATATTAAAACTAACTTTTGCGTAATTCCTTACAATATCGTAGGCCATTTTGTGAATGAATAATTTTAAATAATCTATAAAAGCGGGTGAACATTGCAGTCTCATCACAGTATCTTTTTCAGAATTTGTAATCAAGGTTGTTAGTTCATCATTAACCTTTTTAACAGCAAGATCCAATTCATCTTTCTTAATAAAATCTTTTAAATCAGTTTTTTGTGCATATTGCTCATTAATTTGTTTAATCAGATCATTAACAGCATCCTTTGTAACGAATTGTTTAATCCCATCAAAAATAGTAGCTTTTATTGCGTCTGCCATTCCAGATAATCTTTTTTCAAATTCTTCCTTAGTTATATTTTTACTAGTCAATTTCTCCAAAACAGTATCTAAATATTTATTATCAATTACTGACGTTGTGTTTCATTTACTTTAGTAAAAATTTCTGTACTAAGCTGTTTCAGTTTAGTGTTAAGATAGTTTCTGTCCAAGATCTCTAAATTTTTAATTTTATCAGAAATGGCTTTCAATTTTTCGTCCAAATAAGATTTATCAACCTTATTTTTGTCAATACTAACCAACTGGGTTGAAAAGGTATCTGATAAATTTTTCACTTCTCCTAATGCACTCTGTAGAGTTTGTGTTCTCTCTATGATAACTTTATCAATATTTGCACTAAAATTCTGTAATGAACTTTTAACAGCTTCACTGATTCCCTGCTGATTTATTGAATCAATTATAGTCTGTGTTATGACATCAATATTACAGGAAACCTCAGCAGTTGAAGCGGTAGCAGTAGGTGTTTCAATCCGTCCGAATCGATGCAAGGTCATTGTGACACTAAATAATTAGTTTTGCTTCTCTGAGCTCTTCTAGTATAGATGAAATCTCAACATCATGAGCAGAATTCCCAGAAGCTTTTGAGGAATAGAGTAAATTTAATCTTTCCACTAGTTCATCAAAACTATCAAAGTATTGGTAATTTCTTTCATGAGAAATATTTTTTGCAAAATTCAACAAACCTTGTCCCTTCTTTTTAACAAGTTTTTTACTGGGAATAATTTCTGAATCAATTGCGATTTAATTCCATGATTACGTTTACATAGCCTCTTCGATCTAAATGTACGGGAGAGGGAGAGGGAGAAGGAGAAGGATAGGGAGAGGGAGAAGGAGAGGGAGAGGGAGAAGGAGAGGGAGAGGGGGAGGAGAGGGGGGAGTTTGCGCATGCGCAGAGGGGGAGGGGGGAGGGGGGAGGGGGATTTGCGCAAAAATTTTTCCTTATTTCTCGGGGATTGCGCAAAAATTCTTCCCAGTGCTCTCAATATTAAGCTACTGATTCAAGGCTTACTTTTTTGCTTTGGAAGGGAAAACCTCAATAAACTTATATTGTCGGACAACGTGAATAGATTATCGATAGTACTTGAGCCTTTGAAGAATTTAATCAAATTTCGCCCAAAGCTGCCGCTCGGAGAAGTGCTTTTCCTTGGTGAAACTCATTTAATTAAGAATATTTGGAAGGGAAGAAACTTGATTTTGTGATTCCACCTCTGCTTTTTCAACAAACAAAAAACACTCATTGGTGCTTTCTTCCCATCAAAATATTGATTCTCCCATTGAAAGAACCCGTGAAGAATAACTTGCCGTGAAATGATTGGAATTTTTATTTTCCTCCTTCGTAAATGGAACCTAATTATATGAGTAAGGGCTCTATCAACTTCTTCATAATGCGAATAAAAACTACATTGTGACGCAGCTACAGCATTTGTGGTAGAATCTTATTCCTCTTTTTCAGTGTATAATAAATATACAACATAAGAATAGAATAATTGGATGCAGTCAAGCGTTATTGTGGATAGCATTCAAGGATAGTATAAGGTATAGTATGCAATACTATATAGTATTATATAGTAAAGTAGAATACTATATACTGTCCTACACATGGAATAGAAATACATAAATCAGTGAGTTTAGACTAGATGAGGAAGGAAAGGAGAGCTTAAAACAAGGAGACAGAAACGATAAAGATTGAAAAAATCTGGTGTGGCGCACTCACACAACTTTCCTTCCCGTTATGAGAATTGAATTGTCGCTAGTGTTCACGCGCATCTCAAGACTACTTATAAACAAAGATCTGAGTCAGCTGGTGACAGGACAATAACGCTGGAGACACACGAGGTCTGCTATCTCTTCATAATGAATTATTTAATAGAATCAACAGTTTGCAATTGGATAATCACATTTTCTGGAATTTCGAGCTTATTTTCAATTTTAGGTGAAAATGTTACTGAACATTAATTGTAGAGATTTTCATGCTTAATCTTTTTCATTTGAATTTTTTTGTTTAAATTGTATCTGAAGCCTGATAATTGAGAATCTAAAATCAAACTTTGCATAGATGGGGTGGAGCTCCTGAAATTTTTACAGATATGGGACTTGAAGCAGTTGATAGAGCTTATCAATGACTATTTTAGGTATAAATTCAATCGAAATCGTTGGAGCCGGTATCGAGAAAATCGCGAAAAACCCTGTTTTTGACAACATTTCCGCCATTTTAGCCGCCATCTTGAATTGCATTTGATCGAAATTGTTCGTGTCGGATCCTTATATTGTAAGGACCTTAAGTTCCAAATTTTAAGTCATTCCTTTGATTGGGAGATAAGATATCGTGTACACAGATACACATACAGACCAATACCCAAAATAGTTATTTGTATATCTAGAGTGAAAAGTACGACTTTTTCTCCCTGTGGGAAAAAGTTTGAAGCCCGAGGCGAAGCCGAGGGCAACAATTTTCCTGAGGGAAAAAAGTATTTTTCGCTCGTAATGTACACAACATTTTTCCTCCATCTACATTTTTTTTATAGAAACTGCAAATAATATCATTTTAATAAATTACTTATTGGTGACAATGTTTCCTAACAACATAACCTAAAATCTGAAACCTAAAAACCGGTCGTCTGATTGGCACTGCCGATTGCGCTATCTATCGGCAAAAGTTGTAACAATTATAGGCTATCAGCTGGGCGTCTACCAAAAATGGCTGACTCCAGATCACGCGGTTCAGATTTGAATTGCAGATCAAAAATATTTGTTGGCTGGTATTTTGAATAGAATAAAATATTTTTAAAATTGTATGAATTTTTATTGTCTAGTATATTAATATTAGTATATTAAGAATAAAATATCATACAAACATATATTTCATGAGTTGATCAAACCTGGTTGTGGTATTGAATTCAGTTGACTCAATGACAGACACCTCTATTATGCTTTCTCATCTGAGCCTTGACCTTCTAACCTATTACAATGTAAGTTTTAAAATAGAGATGCTTCCCATGTTATTTAAATGGAGTCACTTCTCCTCCCTAGGGAGTTTTTCTGTTTTTTACTACCGAGAGCGAAAAAGTGACAGTTTAGTACTATGTTTCAGGGAGTAAAGTAAGTACTTTAGACAGTAGGTGGAGGAAAACACTTTTTTGGACTTAGGGGACCTTGATATGTATAGAAATTTAGAAATTCGGGTACCTTAATTTTTTCGGATAGCAATACTTTCCTTACCTATGGTACTACACAAATTTTATGATCAGAGATTTCTCACTGTGTCACCTTTAATTTTCATCGCCTCCTCCTCATTTTCATCCATTTTACTTTCCTTTCCTATGGTAATAGGGCAATGAAAGTAAAAATGGATGAAAATGTATTCTGATTTAAGGGAGTATTAGTCTGATTTAAGACGAGAGTATTATGATTTGAAGGGAATATAAGATGGAGAAAGAGGCAGAATCAAATGAGAAGAAGACGACAGGATTGACAAGGAGAAGAAAAGAGAGTATAAGAAGAGGAAAAAGAAGAAATAAGTGGAGAGGTGACATGAGAACGGGTGCGACACGTTCTGAAAAGAAACCAACAAGGAATAGAATGATTGGGGACAAATTGAAAAAGACATGAAATGGAGATGCCAGTCGAAAACTCGACGAAATACGCGCTTAGCTTCGAAGAGTAGACTCCTCCTCCTCCACCTCATCCTCCTCCTCACCAAATAACCAACGGACTTGACTGGTCCGAGATTAGTCCTGACACTGATCTAGCGTCTGAAGGAAATAGAGTGAGAGAGAGCAGTGCAAGAAATAGTGTGAAAAAGGCAGAAGGAAATAGTGTTTGAAAGCGCTCTCGCATCCAACATTCAGAATCCAAATATCCGATCCTCTTCCACTTGTCTGTCCATCCTATTATCGGCTTTCATCCATTTCTTCAATCTTCCGTGTCGCTTCAGCTCAACCAATAAGTACTGGTTTTCGAAAGAGTTTGTTTTCAATCAGAATAATACTGAATAAATACTGTGGGATTGATGCTATTCAATGAAATTGTTACAAGTGATATTTGGATCATCGATTTTTCATTTCTTGTTGGGTTGGAAATATTGCTATTAATAGCATCTCAATAAGCCTATTTCAATTTCAATTTTTTGGAAAAAAAGGTGATACAATGTAGTAAATCAGTGTGGATGCGACAGGCACTCTGTCCAAAACCGCACTCCACACAAGATTATAAAGAAGAAAAAATACAACTTATACAACCTCTTGAATTTACAGTCAATGTATGATCGACAAAGAGAAGCCGTTCACCGATTAAAGTAAGTTGAGCCATAGAGGGAAGATAGCAATACATTCTCTATGGTTCAACTAAGCCATTCACATAAAAGGCAACTCAGATCTAAGGATATTTATTTTCAAAAGTCAACTTAGATTGATTGAATCGGTATTTGAAATTAACTTCAGCAAACTATTATCGTATGTAAGAGAAGATTACTGAGGTTGATTTATTATCAAATGTGGATAAAATTCAATGAAAAAGACTAAGAAATTGTCAAAAAAACACAGATTTATTGATACTTATAAAGACCAGTTTCAGTTATTACACCATCAGTTTATCAGAGATTGACAATGGTGTAATAACCGAAACCGGTCTTTCTAAGTTTATCAGAGATTGACAATGGTGTAATAACCGAAACCGGTCTTTCTAAGTATCAATACATCTGTGGTTTTTTAACAATTTCTTAGTCTTTTTCATTTAATATGAATAATTACCACAATATCAACTTCTCAACTACACAAAAAGTGGATAAAATTGCCTGTTTCATTGGAAATTGGTAATCCATTAGTGAATAACGATATTCTTATACTATAGTAGTAATAACAATAGTCTTACCACGGAGTGAAGATACTACTAAATAAGATTAGGCTTCATTATACACCTGGCCAACATGATATTGAATTAGATTACATCATTGGATTAGAAACATTGTTAGTATTTAATGTTCCTAAACTGAAAATCGAATTCATCTCAAAATATTATCCTTGCCTCTTGTGTCGTAGTATGTAGTTTTTTTCACAGAACAAACAAAAACCATTTGTGCAAGTCTCATCTGGAACACACGAGCATCCTTTGCCGTTTCAGCAAATATCTATCAAAAGCCGGTGACAAGCATTATGTTCTCAACTCAGACCCGCCCTCAAGTTCGCATACATAATACTTGGCCCAGTTTCTTCACCCCTCGTCTCTCAACTCTCATTCATATTCCGTCGCTCGTTTCATTGAAGACAGCAGCAGTAGCAGCAGGAATAGTAGTAGCAGTAGAATCAGCAGCAGCAGTAAAAGTAGGAGTGAAATCAGCAGCAGTAGAATCAGCAGTAGAAGAGCAGTAGCAGCAGCAGTAGAATCATCAATAGCAGCAGAAGCACTAACAGCAGTAAAAGCAGCAGAAGCATCAGCAGAAGAAGTATAATCAGCTGTAGCAGCAGAAACAGCATCAGCAGCACTACCATCAGCAGCATCTTGGTATCCATTCACTGGAGACTAATAATAGAACTGGCGGGAAAGTGTTCCCGGGCGAGGGAACGATTTGCCGCGCGCGGGAAAATTTTGCGCGGGTAATTATCCACTTTTGGCGCGCTAGCACTATAGACGCCGCGCCGATTTTGATGACGCGCGAACAATAATGGCGGCGGCGACACGGGAATATTATAATGCGTCTTGTCGCGTCAATCCGCTCGCTTTGGTGACTCTTTTCACAACTACCCCCTTCCACACCCCCCACCACACACATGCCCTTATCGCGCAGTTTACTGTGCAAACATGTCGTAATCATACAAAGTTTATCGCGGGGCGAGGAGTCTCACACAGTCAGCTTCCCTTCAGTGTAACACCAACGTTTTCCGTTCAACCAATGGTGACATTTTGAAGTGATTCTGTATATTAGGTACGTGACAGCACAGTCACCTAGACTACATTGTTCGGCTCAATTAAGAAGGGCGGAATCCATGGCTTGTTAGCTGTTACACACCATCAGCAGCCCTTTATACCTGGCAACTTATGGCTGCTTTATAGACGCATCAAAGTGAACTGCTAACACCCCGATACCATTCAATTTACATTCGGAGCGATCTTGGCAAGTCTGTAAATACTCAATCGATAGTGTTCGACTGACTTGGTGTAGAGTGATGTAATATTGCTTTCAAAGTGATATTCAATAACGATAACCTATTTTTTTAGACATGTCATTATTTATCAAAATTTGGGAACAGAATAGTCTGTTGTTCTTTCCCAATCACATTCATAATTATTATGATTTCAAATTTTATCTACGAATAAATAAATAACACTATTTTATCTTCTTCATTGCTATGCAATAAAAGGGAGGAATTCAATTCTATTTCAATGCTGATAACTTTATTTGTGTCAGATTGGCTTTGTCAATAACATGTTTTTGTTAACGACAATACAAACATTTTGAATTTGAATTTGAATTGGATGTGTAATTCTAATCGAGGTAGACATTTTGATAGGATGGTTTGTATTGATGAAAATATTCTGATTTGGATGGGTTGCATGAGGATACGGATCTGATATGGATGAAATAAAAAAGAGATTTGGAGAGATGATATATAGTTGATTATTTTCGTCTACAATCAGGACTGCTTTCCTCAAAATTTGAGAATAATATTTTGAGATAATATTCAATATTATATATAGGTTTTGCAATGATATCCTGTAACATTGTGAATGACAATGAAAATCGATTGAACTGATCTCTGAAATTCACAAGTGTTTTCCACATTCATGTTCAACATTCTAAACAAAAATATGTGGTTCACTTTATTAATAGAATATAGGCTACTGATAAATGATATATCGTGATAGCATCTCATATATTTAGAAGCAATATTATATCAGGTTCATTATGAGAATAAATCATTGTTCCATTACGAAAACTTTAGTTTTATATTATAAATTATTAAGCATTTGTATTACATATTTATGAGTCACAGCGATACAGTCAGGTTATCACAAAATAAAAATTGGTCCGTAAAACTTTCATATCCTATTCAGTGTCAGTCATCTTCATCATGGAGTGTCATAGCAAATGATGGGAATTATAATGCACAAAATAATCTCATTTGCAAGCGAATGATGTTGCTGCATAAAAGCTAACTTCACCTATTTTGAAACTCGAGTGAATGAGTTATATTTAGAAAGATAGAGTGCATTATCATCCAGGATCCAGGTACAATAGTATCTGATCTACATATTGAGACATACAGTCTACATCATGCTTGATGCACCGTTCACAGTACATGTCATATTATATCATACAATAATGTACGGAGAGTAGAATGGCTTCTTCAACACTTTTATACGTACATGAGTGGGTGAGAAGTGTGATTATGTCATTATTTTCACAACTTGCATTCACAAAATCTTCAAAATTCCATCCTCGTTAGGATCAAGTCACATCATCTTCCTTGTCAGTAATATTATTAAACATTTGTAGAATATTACAGAGATTTATATTCCAATACGGAATCATCTTGCATTCCCCGAGAGAATTATTTTCTCTCCGGAAAAATTGTTCTTTATTCTAGAAGAATTACCTCGATTTACTATTCAAATTTTCTATAATTTGACAAGAATATTCACTAAAGGCTTTTCATGGAACTGTTTTCCATCTTTGAGAGATATTACTATTCATGATTTCATATTTTCTCTCAGTTTATTACGATACACTTGAAATAATTTTCTGACTTAGTAAATGACATTCTTGGAATATGTTCATGATTCAAATGTTTTCTAATCAATTCTATTGACGGATTTAGAGCATATTGACATTTTGGTTGTAGGCTTCTATCAAAACTTGTAGTAATAATGATATATTATTGATGCATGTCCATTGTCCAAAGCTGACTGAAAACTTGTATATCCTAGACCAACTGAATAGCCTCTTCAATACAAGCTTGGACAAGTTTCTCACAATATTGAATGGGCTGCTCAATACACTTGAACAAGTTACTGACAATGAATGATCCGGAGTCTTCCTTATAATGTTATGACGGAAACATTGTCTAGGAAATACATGCTTTCAATTCCTATGTTTTACGCTGGCTGACATGATGAAACACAGCCATTCGGATAGGCGCTTTCACGCAGTTTGGCGGGGTAGAACACAAGCATTCAAACGGGAGCTTTCTCGCAGTTTGGTATAGTGAAACACAAGCATTCAAACGGAAGCTTTCACGCAGACTGACATCAGTCGATGACGCGTGTCTTGAACGTGTGAAGGGGCCTTAAAGCGAGCGGCCATTGTGAAGGGTGTTGGAGTTACAAGTTGGGTGGATATTGGCTTACTGCGTTATGCTAATAGGCAAGACTTGGGTCGTCGTCCATTGTGTCATGTATCAAGAGTTGGGTCTTAAAGATGACTTTATGCCAGAGTTATCATCAATTGAATCATAAATCATCAACAGTTGAACGTGTGATCGACCAAAGCAGAGAGCATTTCATATGCACCTGCAGTAAAATCTTTTAGGTCTAGCGGACCAATTTTATAATGCATTTTACTGAATAAAATGATTGACTGGAAAAAATGATTGAAGCTGTTATAGATTGTATTCATACTCATTCCTCAATGAGGGAATGACAATGTTTAGAAAAAATGCCAGATGATATTTCAAGGATTGAGCTATAAATCTCATGAAGCTGGGATCTGCTAGGAGCGTATCCCCTGAGGTTACCCCCTGATGATTGACTCACTCAATCAGGATAAACAAAGTTTAGAGGGTCGAGAATGACAATACTTCACATGGAATAAAACCTTCCGAGGAGAATTACTAACATGTATCAACAATAGAGAATTCAAAGCATGATGTCTGGCATCGATTTTTAGATAAAAGGAAAATAATCTTTTGAGATTCAACCTCCCAAGTTTTGCTAAATTTTGATTGAAAATTTGAAAAGACAAAAGTTTGCTTGATTTCTGTTGAAGAACTTGACAAAATCCATTTATCCAGTCCACATCTAATTCCTATAATGACTAATGACTTTCTTGCTTGACCTTAGGATATTTTCTTGGAATCTGCATTCTGATAATAGCCGATGCAGCAAAAATGGGTGGTCAATGTTCTTAATGGCTATCGAATCACTCATGCTTTTGGCAAGTGTTTAAGAAGAATCGAGTGCTTGCCAATTCGTGCACAAAGGATTGCTTTTTACTTTCCTTGCCCTATTACCATAGGTGAGGAAAGTATTGCTTTTCAAAAAAAATTAAGGTACCCTAATTTCAAGTTTTCTATACGTTTCAAGGTCCCCTGAGTCCAAAAACATTATTTTTGTGTATTGGTCTGTGTGTGTATGTGTGTATGTATGTGAACACGATAACTCCATTCCTAATCAACCGATTGACTTGAAATTTCAAACTTAAGTTCCTTCCTTATACCATGAGGATCCGACAATAAGAAATTCAATAAAATTGAATTAAAAATGGTGGATAATTACTAAAAAAACATGTTTTTCACGGTTTTCTCGAAAACGGGTCAAACGATTCTCTTCAAATTCATACCATGGATAGCTATTTATAAGCCCTATCAACTGAAATGAGTTTCATTTCTGGGAAAATCCCAGGAGCTTCGTAATATTCTTGAGAAAAATGGCGGATAATGCCTAAAAAACCATGTTATTCACGGTTTTCTCGAAAACGGCTCTAACGATTTCCTTCAAATTCATACTATGGATAGCTATTTATAAGCCCTATCAACTGGAATGAAACTCATTGCTGGGAAAACTTCAGGAGCACCGTAATATTCTTGAGAAAAATGGCGGATAGTTACTAAAAAACCATGTTTTTCACGATTTTCTCAAAAATGACTAGACCGATTTTTTTCAAATTCATACCCTGTATAGTTATTTATCAGCTCTATCAACTGGCATGAGTCTCCTTTCTGAGAAACTGATGGGGGTCCACCCCATCCTTAAGAAACGAACTTTGTAACCTCCTTCTCGTGCATGAGGTAGGTAGGTAGAGCAGTTCATAAAAAGACCACATAGTCGAGATATTTCATCTGTAGAACAGCTGTTTTGACGATTTATAAAAAAAATCATTGAATTTCACAATTTACACAAAGGAAAAAGTACTCTGAAAACAATTATATATACACATATACAGAAGTCTGATCGTAGTTTCAAATAATTATGTTGCCGCCAATCGTCATTATGTTATTCCCCTATATTATTCTCATTTAAGAACGGGGCTTACAGTTCAATGAGCAAGGAAAGTTGTGTGAGTGTACCACACCAGATTTTTCTACTTGGAGATTATAAACAAGCTGAGTAGAGTGCGTAAGTTAGAAATCGAATTTCATTCATTACGAGATTGATGAATTCAAGTTTGTTCATCATATTGATTTGATCTGATTTTTTATCAAATGCCTTCAATCATGTCCTTTAAATAACCAGTATCACCAAAGTCTCTCTATTTCATTTATTTATTTCATGTTCCATTCTTGATCATTGTCACAGTCATCACTCTATTAAACATTAATGCAAACTTCGAAAAAGTACAGAAGAACAGAGACCCCTGCACTGCAGCTCACTATAATTTGTATACTCTATGTCATGAGGTATCCTTCTGTTGGCTATACTTAATTCATACATTGCCTTTTCTGACCAATGTGTACATCAATTTTATTGAATTTATTGATCACAAAATTTGCTGTATTGATCAATTTAGAATTATTATCTGATGAAAGATTTTCGACAAGACAATGAATTTTCTATTTATGAACATTTTGAATTACAAATGAGGCTAGAAATCATGTCGAAGGGGGAGTAAAAGCTAGTGAAGAAAAACCAAATTATTCGGACCTTCTCATCCCATTGATCATCATTCCCATTTATTAATCTTGCATTGGTTGATGACAGCGTTTTGGCAATCATTACAAATAACAAAAAAATCAACAAGCAGAATAGAAGTGATCAAACCCAAATTATCCTCAGCTTCTCAACCCAGAGACAATGGGCCATATGAATAAAGTTCAGCATTTGCTCATACTTCTAAAATATGGAGCATTTGCTTCATTTTCTATGAATAAACGTGAGCAAAACCTTCTGCTCATGCTCATCAAAAAAATAGTTTGAGCATTTGCTCAAAAGTAAAAGCTTTTGCTCAAAATTGTATGAATAAAGTAGAGCATTTGCTCAACTTTTAAAGCAAATGCTTCAAAAAAGGTGAGTCTAGTCTAGAGCAGCTTATCACCTTTTGCTCATAGTAAAATGTCTCAACTAATTCGTATAAGGAAGAGGAAACTATACCAGATATGATCACAACCAATAGTTGAGAGCTATAAAACTCTTTTTAGATTCAACCATGATATATATCACCATTATTCCTACAAAAGAATAAATACAAAAGCTACCTGTTATAAAGATAGCCATCACAAAATAGGAAATAGGTATTTAAGAAGATGAAAGTGTAGACGATTATAAGAAGGCTATTGATATTATAAGAATATGCTGAATATTATTATAGAGATTACATTTTTTCACGTTATTATTTCAAAATTCTAAGCTCAACTAACCTACAACTCTATTCATAAATAGAAAACAGAGAAGACTACGCAAACACAAGCTGTGCACCCTATTTGCATATTTAGCGCTTCCGTGAGCTATAAAAACAAACTAAGGCTACAAAAGCGAATCAGCTGATGAAAAATCTCTAAAATACGTGAGCATTTGCTCCAGAGTTCAGGAGCATAAGGTAAGAGTAAAAGGTAAAGCTTATTCATATAAAAATGAGCAAATGCTTTTGCTTCTACCTTTTGCTCATGAGCAAAACCTTATGCTCCATGCTCTTGCTCATGAGCATTTGCTCTGGTTTTATTCATATGGGCCATTAAGTTCGTTCTCAACTGAATCGTTCTTCAATAAGATTTGATGTAGTTTCTGACAAAAAGAATTCTTTTCTCAATTTAATAAAAAGCATAGTCAAGCAGAATATAAGTAGAACAAACTCAAATTATCCTAAGCTTCTCAACCCAGAGACATCAACTTCATTCTCAAGTTAATCGTTCTTCAATAAGATTTGATGTGGTTTCTGGCAAAATATTTTTTTTCTCCAATTTAATAATAATAATGATCTTATTGTTGATTGATTAATTGCAATAGTCTAATCTATTCTCTCTTTCCTCCATAGGAATCAAATCAATATGGACTTTACAAATAGCTAATAACTGATCTCCTTCTTGTATACAATTTCATTGCAGTGGAAGTAACGATTTCATTTCTGTTTCCGTTTCTGTTGCAGTCAGAAAATAATTATTTTCTTTTTGTTTCCACGTTTGTTGCAGTGGAAGTGATGGTGGGAAGCACTGCAAAACTGCCGTGCAACATCAGCTCGTCTGCGCCAGATGACGGAGTGGCGCTAGTGATCTGGTTCAAGGGCTCCACGCCGGTCTACAGGTGAGACACTACAAACTGCAAGTTCACTCAATTGCTTCCCATCCCTTCCCCCACCACCAAACTTGGCTGCTACAAAATTAAATCCTAAATTATTCACAGCGACTGCTGGCTAATCAGCCCGCCTGGGAAAAAGTTGCCACTATTTTCCAAGGATGGTATATAGCTATACACTCTCCTTGACTATTTTCCACCCTCTCAACAAAGGCAAAAAAATTGAACAATGTAGTACGGTAGCCACAATAATTTTTTACATGAAACAATTTGTTGAACTGTGATTTGCTGAAGCAAACTAGAAAAAGGTACCACAGTTTTTAATTTTCTATCCACAACAATGTTGCAACAAACTACTGAAAGTGGCCACAATTTTCTATCCGCAAGACTGTGTTGCTGCAACAAACTACAAAAAGACCACAATTTTCTAACCCCAACAATTTACAAAAGTATCCACAATTTTCCATTTGCAACAAACTACAAAAAAGTAGCCGCTATGTCTCACTCGTGTGTTTGTTGAGAGAACAAACTAATGAAAAATTGCCACAGTTTCCTAGCCACAGAGTCGCGAGTTGCAGGAGCAAATTAACCATCTGTTGATGTAGTTTGCTTGTGTTGAGGGAATGGAGTTATTTATTTGTAGAGTTTTTGCTCTGTGTCGAGAGCAGCAGTCAATTCTCTCTGCTATGACTGGGCCTGTTTAGCTGACAGCAGCTGAATTAATGACGTTGTATACCAATATGCTTAACCTTCTTTGCAGATAACATTATTCTATAATTCAAAATAAATTGTGTAACAAATGACTCTCTCAGCATAGATCCATCACATCATCTCAGGCTTATCAAGTGGTACCAAACCTTAGCTCGATAACTTTTCAATGTCCGTAAATGCCGGTTATGAAAGCCGAGACTTAGGCTGGTCACACCGATTAGTCAAGACAAGACTAGTCATGTTTAGTCACAATACTTCACATAGTTGCTCATGAAGTCATGTCCAATTGCAATGACTAATCAGTGTGAGTTGCGTCATAAGGAACAATGTGAAGTATTGTGACTAAACATGACTAGTCTTGTCTTGACTAATCGGTGTGTGACCAGCCTAAGGCGTTACACTCTTTAGTCTGCTGGCGCTACCTGGTCGTGGGTCTGATCTGAATACCGCAGGAAGGGCATCATGTGGGCATCATCCACAAAAAAGGACTGGGACGTCTGTGACTTTCTAAAAGTGGAAGGACTTTATGACTAGAAAGAGAAAGCTCACGTGAGAAAGGTTCTTCATTACTGTCAGAGCTCTTCAGATTTTAACAGCCAAGACAACCCATCCCACAGTTGAAAAATCCCAATGTTAATTTTAAAATAGTTTTCTTTCAAATAACCTAAAGCTCACTCAAGTTCAGTTGAAATAAGAATCGATACAACCTTGTTGATCGAATTTGAATATGAAATTAATATATGAAAGTAGTTGATAAAAATTATATAAAATGTAAAAATAATTTTGAAATATTTGTGGTTGTTGGTCAGTTACGACGTGCGAGACAGCGGCGACCCGAACGAGGCGAAGCACTGGGCCTCAGAGGAGCTGGAGGGCAAAGCGCGCTACTCTGTGACGTCACCCTACTCGCACCTGACGCTCGACGCGGTCGCCGACGCAGATGACGGCGACTACAAGTGTCGCGTCGACTTCTACCACTCGCCCACGCGCAACTCGTTCATCAATCTTACTGTGATCGGTGAGTGTGTCTGTGTGATCACAAAAGAGATAGTTTCATAAGAATAATAGTTGAATTAAAAGATCTTCTGACTTTGAAGGATATGCGGAGCCGAAAAATGGAGAGACCAGATCAGCCAATTACATCAGCCAATGATGAATAGAGTAATATAAAAAAGTGCTGTTGCCAAGTTGACGATCAGACTCAGTCGATGCAGTGCTTCCAGAGAGGAAACTATGTATTCGTATCATGAGGTTTTGAACACTCACTCAAGACTACAGAACGATGTTCGCTTTAGCACTACAACATCGCCGTCGCTGTATCCCTACTTTTCTCTGCTCCGCAAGTCCCTGCAAGTCGGGAGAAGTTCTAATTCGACTATTGTTGGAAAGTGGATAAAGTTCCATGAGATAAATAGAGATGAGATCTAAAAATAGATCTCAAATATAGATAAATAGAGATCTCTATATATAGAGATGAGTTGTAGTGACGAGAACATATTCAAGCTACTACATAATTGATTAGAAGATGAAATTGACTATTATTCCATGGAGTACTGAATTCCCACATAACTCAGACAATACTCTTTGTAAAGTGGGAATTCGATAGAATGAAAATAGAGGATTGCTACAATATAAATGATATTTTGAACAAATCATGTTTAAAAAACATTGAAAGAAATAAAGTTTCAATCCTCAAGTTCCATGTGAATTAATAGATAGTAATACTTTGTATTTAATAGAAAAAATAGAGAAGGTATAAGTATTCTTTTTATTTATAAGCACAGAGAAGGGATAGATTAATGTTCATTCGATGGCAATACAATAGTAAACAAATGCATGGCATGAACTGCAAGATAATATGTGTTGCGATTTTGTTGAAACAGTAACTTGTAAGAGCAGTAACATGTACGAATTCTCAAATATTGTTCCTTTTGGGAATTTGTGACCCCACATATCCTAAGAAACCATATTGACGGTTAAAAGCACATCCATTTTTCTCAAAAAAGAGTTATTGGTATCACTGTAGAGAAATAAGGTGGAATTCAGCTCTTTCTAACTGCACTAACATTGTATAATGCTTATCTGACTCAAAAATCGGGAGGAAGTTTTTTTGAACTTTCTCTGGAGTAGTGGTGGAGATTTGGGGATACGTATCCATTTTTATTAATATATCTTTATTTTATACTGGGTCAACATAATCAGAGGTGCCCACTCCCCAAGCACATGGACGCACCCACCCTAAATCAAGGAAAAAATTAAGCTTCTACTAGACCTTCACAGTTTATCTAGTATATTCTAAATGTCTACAGTGTATTCCAACAGAAATATCGTTGAGAGTTTAATTGACGAATCTTCAGAGGTAAAATTCACCAGAAGAGAAAGATTTGGATTTTTTCTGATATGGGAGAATCAAACATGAAAAATGAACTGCATCCAGTTTCCCAATTCTGTGAGTTTTGACCAAGAAGTGTTTTTCTGCAACACAGTTCCTCACTATCTGGCTGGAACACCATGAATATGCATGCTCAGCATGTTGTGACTTCACTTCTATTCGTAATAGGACGGACAAAAACGGCAACCTTGTCATAAAAAGCGCCAATAAAATTCTATTCCCTTTATAGGTCACCTCCCTCTAGAGAACAATCCTCTTTTTGATGTTTTCTTATTGAGTTGCAGTTCTGGGACATCTGAATGTGCCATTCTTAGCAGCAGTAGATTCATGCAAAAGAAAAAACGTTCTACTCTCATGACATGAAATTTGTTTAGAACATTTCTTAATTTTGCGTCATTAGTGAGAAGTTGGAAAGAGATAATTTGAGAATCATTGTGGTCCATTCAACCATAGAGAAATGATAAACTATCTGTTTATCTCTGATTCAACTTTCTGCTACAGAACAGCAAATTAGAAAAATTCTAAGGATTGAGTGAGCTGGAAGAGTCCATTATATCAAGTTTAACAATCTCGCTGAACATATTGTATTTTGAGATCAAAATCTTTCCGGAGAACTATTCTACCGAGTTTGAGTTGATTGTGTTCCTAGAATTCATTTCCAAGTATCTTCCAACTGGAGGAGGATCACTATAATTTACAGTATAAGCTACATTGTACTGTATTCCAAACTTCTTTACTAAATACTGATGCACTCAATTCTTATTGATTGCATGAATGAAATCCAGTTGAGCTGTATTGACTGATTAAATTGAATAGATTAGATCGAATTTTCCTGTTCTTTAGAAATAGAGAACAATAATTAATGTTCTCAGGAATTAGTATCAAAAACTTCGAGACTTGAACTTTTTAATTCGTGAATGCTGAAGATTCGTTTTTAGAGAGATGTAATTTCAGTTAAATCCGCTCACCATGAAAAAAGCTACATTCAATACAGAATACCAATCTCTAGATTAACTATTTATCATGCTTTCGGAATTATCAAGTCTCTGTCAATTAAGGAAATGGACTCAATGGAAATAAGATCTCCATATTCTCAGAATTTTCTGCGATACTACACCTGAGGAAAAACTACAAGTCCCTCCAAAAGAGTTTCCTCCGAATAAATATTAATTTTCAGTAAGCAACTTTCAACTTTAGATGAGAGACTTTTCTTGATTCAGTATTCCAATAGGTTTCAATTACTCAATTAATTACTTACCTGCTTTTCTTTAAATTATTTCGAATCTGTCAGATAATAAAATCCTAGTTTCAAAGAACACAACATGCTGAATAAATCCTGTAAGAGATATGAAAATACCCTTTTAAATGAACTATTCAATCGAAAGAGTATGACACTTCGAAATTGACTGTCACGTGTAGAGTGTGTACATCAAACACAGGCTTATATTACGATAACTCTCCTCTGAAAGACTTGAATCGAGAACTCAATAATTGTGAATTTCTTTCAAGAGTGGAGTGAATTCACGAACGACAATAGGTATACGCTCGAATTTTGATAAATTTGCTGAATTCAGATCTACCAATTACAAAATATTTAGAAGATTTCGACCAGAAGGTAGAATTCAGTCAAAATCACTTCAGAGTAAACCCTCAATACTAATACAGTAATCAAAGATATTTATATACGTAATTCAATTTTCGAGGAAGAAGCAGTATTGGGACTGTGCTAGTGGTATCTTTTCCATCCATTTTCATCATGTATGTTCAGTATTATTGATTGTATAAATCAATAAGTGATTCCCCAATTCCAAAAATTAATTCGGGAACGACAAATCAGAGCCTACTGAACGAAAACCCTCGGACCATGTATCGTAACTTATTCATGGCATATCTTCTAAAAGTATAAGGACTGATCATTATTCCAATAGCAATCAACCATTTAAACTTTCATACGAATCATTCCTGAAGGTAGAATTACGAACAAAGACATGTCCCACAATACTAACTCGCCTTTTATCAGCTCGAATTTCCAATAATTCATTTCCAGTATATTGCAGGCTTTTACTGGGAAATGAATTCAAGTGCGACAAATTGAATTGAATTTGTTGAATGAATTGAAGGTAGTGCACAGTCTACATTATTACCTATATAACGTCGGAGAGAGTTCGAGTCGCACATTATTATTCACGATGAGTTCGAGTTGTACTTGCTAATATCCTATCGGAATTCATGAGTTCTAAGTGGAGCTTTCGAAACGAGTTGCGACGTCAACTAAAGCATTTGTAACTTGGCTACTTTTTTAAGCATTCACGAGTTGCAATCTGTGAGTCTGAGTGCCCCGGATTCCCAATCCTGATTGAAATTTGTTGATCTCGATTGACAAACGATAATTCAGTGCGTTTAATGAAAATCCAAAGTTCAAATGTATGTGATGGGACTTTGTGATTAGAGTCTGCACATATAACACAGCTTGCTGAGAAGAGTTTGAGGAGCACATTCAGGATTAATAAAGGAGAAAACCACGTTATGTTATGAACTTTTTTAATTGGTTTGATTTTGCAAGGAGACTATGAGTAGCACAAGCAGTATTACTATAGTGGGAAATAATTTCCGCATTTTAATCGTCAATGGAATTCTGCTATTTCTATTACGGTAAAATACATTTTCAGCCAGTTTACTCCCGTTTCATCGTATGGGCATGTTAAATCGTCAGTCCCGGCTGAAGTATGATAGTCATAAGACGGCTAAAACAATATATTCAGGCGAGGTGGACCTTGACGAATTTAGTTTTTGCTGTATATTACAAATTCTATAAATCAACAATAACACAAAATACTTTTTTAGTACAATGATGGTAAATTTTAATTATGATACAAGATCTATTCACCAAGTAAGTACTCTAATAGTGCCATAACAGGCATTTATGTGTTTCGTTCATCAGTAGAGATGCAGCAGAAAATTGGACACGATAACTTGCAACACTTTAAATCATCAGAACTCTCCCATATATAAATCATCATTCATTTATAATTGTTTCTCGGATCATCTTGACCTGTCATTCGGTTACAGTCGCTTCCGTAGGGATTGTAGGCGACTTCTGCGAGTGTGACTTTCGAGTGTTTTGATGTGTATCTTGTCTGTTGATGTTGTATGTTTTTTTTTTTTTAATCCACTTTTGCACTAGTCCTCAAGGGTATGATTACTACTGATTCTGTTTTTTTTTTGTTCATTTCTTTTTTTTCTATCATTTTTCCTCTTCTTTCATTGTAATTTTTCAGTATTCTTCTTTTCTGTACTCTTACTATGTATAATGAACTATTGCAATTGTGTTGTTATGGAAGCAATTTTTGGGGGAAATCCTGTATGCTTCCATCTTTTTCATAAATAAATAAATTAATAACTAACAGCACCAATAATGTTGAGGTGAGGCACAAATCATGATAAGAAACAAATAATTATGATAATCCTTCTACATCACAAGGACTAAATGTTTTTGAACAAGTTAATGAATTCAAACAAGTAGTAGAAAAGACGCTTTTGAACAATAATATGCCAATAATTATATTTTTGTGTTTCAAAAATCATATTATTTCTCTTTGGTTTAAATCAATCTTTATTGTTCTTTGAGTGGTGTTCACATCAATCCTTGGGTCTCTGTCATCTATCTTATTCCATCACTGATTGAGAACAGGAAGTGTTAGGAATAATAATACGTGATGCGTGACAATGAAAATAAAAATTACTCCTTCCAAAGTGCGTTGTATATTGTTACGCACATTTTTAAATGCGTAGTTGCGTACGCACACCATTTTCAAGACAGATGATATCATTGAAATCGTAAATTTCCAAAACAGTTTCACGGAAAACGTTTTTTTTTTTTCAGTACTTCTATAGTGGAAACAATTGTTCCATATGTCGCGTGAAGTCGACTTTTCAAAACAGAGGACAGTTGTAGGTAATTTATTCTCATCATTGTCTCTAGTGATCTAGTGAGTTTCATACTATGTCACTGAATTTATCACACGAATCTAAAATTCGAGCACACTGTGGTTGGCAACGTTTCTCCACATATCATATATGAGGACACATCATTATACACATGATCATTCTCTTTTTCACTCCCATTATCAAAACTTTGTTTCATAACAAAAAAGTAACCAGGGTAAACTTACATTACAATACGGTACGATAAAATACTAAACATTGTACAATTCATAGAGATAGTCCATCTCTCAGTGTTGTTCTTTTTCTGTTCACCTTTTATAAAGGAGTGCCCACCTCCCTTAAACTCAATGACACACCCTCCTAAATATCCCACATTGGGATACCAGCCTCCCTAAAGAATAAAGCACAAAACTGCTGACCTTTTTTGGGGTCCCTCTGGCATTTATTATTCTATTTATTGATATTTTTACAAGAGAGCATTGACTGGGAGAGAAAACCCAAAAATACACCTCGAACTATATCATTGAATTTTTTTTCCCATTTTCATTGATTTTATGAACAAAGAATTCCAATGACGCAGTCAATATTTGCCCTCTCTTCCTGTGGGCTCCTGTATTATCAACTCCTGAATCAATCCAATCGGAAATGGGAAATAATAATTATAGTTCCAAAACGTTTTCCTCTTTAAGAAATCAACAGATTATTCTCTATAGAGAACTATTTCACTTTGAAAACTTGAAACGCACTGTTCTCTAAAATTACTTGAAAATGATCCACAAATCCTCATGGATATCTAGAAGAACATTCCATGAAACAAGACGAAGAGACTTGTAAGCTTTAGAAGATTAGTTTCAAAAGCTGCAGCCTCCACAGAACATTTTGAATAACAATTTAAAACGTAAGCCATTAGCCAGCCATTTATCAGTGAATGAGACTGATTCTACCTCATTAGTGGTCTAATTATATCAGAGAATGGCATTAATTTTCCGGCTGTGGCTTCAACTGCCAGGGAAAAGCGTTATTCTGGTGGTTAAAATCGCGATCATATTCTGTCTGCACTGTATCGGGAGTACATAACTGAACGTTTAATTAAATAAAATCGAAATCGGGAACAGGTGGTAGAAGTTATTGAAAATTATTGGAATGCAATCAACGAACAGAACAGAACTTTCCATGGTATGTGATTGAAATTGGCTGGAATAAGCTGGTATGAATGGTTCAAATGTTTTTTGAGGTTCTAAAATCAAAAAATAATAATGACCTGAGCGTTTGACTCAATCATGAACTTCATGACCCCCATTATATTGAGCATTTGATTGAACAATGAATATTGCACATTTATCATTGAAATTCCAACATTAAACATTCTTCCGTCACTAATTTCCACCCTTGAAATTATGTTAGATACGTTATACAACAATGTCTTGGAGTGATGAAATACAATCCTACTTTCCAAACAATTCATTGAAATTCATTGATGAAGATTCATGTAGAAGTTTTCCTAGATAGCTTTCTCCTGGACTGGAAACTTTTCTCTATTCAGAAGAAGTTCAGTATCGGATAAAGACTGATGAACAAGATATTCTCAATTCATAATCTCCAACTATAATAATAAGTTACCTGTTATTAATTAAAGTTGACGGTATTTCTCTCTTCATTCCTGTGATGTATTGTTACTTTAATTCTCAGGTTGCTACTCTTGAAATTAGTTGAGTCTTGCAAAACTATACTTTCTAGTTCATATTTCATCAATAATTCGGAAAGGCTGCAATATCGGGAGCTCATTCAGATCATGATCTTGAAACTCCACAAACTTCAACGGAACTGTTTTGTTGTCTCTTTCAACCCCACTACAATAATTAATTCAATTTATTCCTAGGAAATGCAACTCATTAGCAAGTCAAAACAAGCATGCAAATTGTTTATGCATGCATAATGTTTGTAACACACGTTGATGCAAACTTGTCTATCATTTTTCATGCGACCAAACTATGAAATCTATGTGGTGGTACAGAGTGTTGTAGTTGATTCAGTTTCCAGAGTCACTGTTTTCCATGTGTATCATTTATCATTCTCATAATGTCGACTTCTTAATTTTCAGATGTCCACGTGTGTGAACATTCCAAATCCCTTCTATGGTTTATTAGAAAGTCGATGATGGTGGAGTAGCCGTGTTACAATCTACAATCAGAATAAGCCACTTAATATTTTGGGAAGTGAGTCATTTCCCTACAATAGTCTATTAGAAAATTGATTATGATATAGCCGTGTGACAAACAGAATAAGTCATTTGAAGTACAGCGAAACCGAATACCTGTGGCAAAACGCATTATGCAATCAAAATTATTCAAGCAAATTAATGAAAAGCAATCACTTGAATACTTGTGGGGAAAAGGACTCGTGGATCTTTAACATTTTCATAAACTTTGCTGCTCATGTATTAGGAGTTATAAATAAATAATAAATTTATTCTTCAGTAAAGAAAGTGAACGAAAGTACAAACAAAAAAGATAACATAGCTTCTATGGAATTAGAAGTTGTTTCGATTGTTCCATTGTCTTATCCTTTGATAATTGATCCAACTAATTATTATCTCTTTGATAGATGATTTTTTTTAAGTTTTTATACAGGATTCCTCTTATTTTAGTGAATGTGATTATATTAGTTGACTAGCAGGTAAACCGTGCTTCGCAAGGGTCTATTTTAAAATTTGAAAAACTGAAAACTTGACGTAATGAAATCTAGAAGAATTTAAAATAGGCCTATAAGAATCCTCGGTTGATTAAGAATTTATATGCAACATTTCAAGTGAATCAGTCCAGTAGTTCAGATGTGATGATGCGTCAAACATAATTTTCCTATCCTTTACACTTGTATACGTGTTTAAGCCAGTTCTATTTCGATCATGATTTGGTTATTTTTTATGAAATCGTATGTACCAACAATTAAATTTAAACAATTATTATGAAAAATCTAGAAGGAGAATTGAAATTTGGGCTTCGAGGTGCAAGAGATTGATATTTTTAGAATCTATGTGCAATATTTGGAGATCTAAATCATTCCCGTTTTTCCGGTATGCAATCCACAAGTGGACATGTTTTGATGTGAACACACGAACAAACGAACAATCGAACAAACACAACCCTACTCTCTCTTATTATATAGATGGTATGGACATTTCAATTATAATTTTAAGATAATGGAATAAGAAGAATATACATGCTAAAAGACGAACTTTAAACCCTTAAAAACCACCCTTAGAGTTAAAATATCGCCAAAAGATTTCTTAGTGCGCCTATAAAGGGCCAACTGAACATAACTTACCTACCAAATTTGAACGTTTTTGGTGCGGTAGATTTTTAGTTCTGCGAGTGAGTGAGTGAGTCAGTCAGTCAGGCAGTCAGTGAGTGAGTGCCATTTCGCTTTTATATATATTAAATAGTACGATTCAAAGTGTTCTTGATAGCTCCAATTCTTTTATTTGAACAATGTCTCTACTATTCTTGATTGGATAATAAAACTGTAATCCAATAGTATTAGTATAACAGTTTCGACTGTTACAGTTCACCGACACAAATTCAATCAACAAGGGAGGAACAGAAACTAGAGTAATTGTGTCCCTTGCCACACATCCAGCAATAAAAATTATCAAGCAGAACGTTGCTAGTTGAACATTTCCACCAACTTCCTTATAATATAACTTACGGGTGAACTTACAATGCAACTCCCGAGAGAGCAGGACTGTTCTTTATTGTATTTTCTTTATGAGTTTGCTGGGCTGTGCGATGTCTCGAGACAAACCTGGAATTTTGTTTTCCAAATTGAGTTAACTTTCTTCGTCGACTTGAGGCGATTGGTCGTTAATCATGGAAGAGCATCTTCCTCGCCTTCATTTGGAGAAGTCCTCGCTCAAGTTAGACTCGAGGCACCTCCTTCAAGTAGGAGGACTGCACCTTCTGCAGGATGTGAGAATACTTGAGAGGAGCATACCGTTGCCCGAGGCCTTCTAATGTAGTAGTCGGTCTCATTAGAACGTTGGAAATATCCTGCAAACGCGCAACACACTTCTCGCGTTAATTAATTTTCGTCGTCGCTATTAAATAAGTAGACCGGCAAAACGCGTGACTGCAAATTCAATTTGTACCGATTAGGAGGAAAAACTGTTGATAAGCATGGAGCGGTTTCGTTATGCAATTAACGTGTGTTTTTTCACTAAGACTTGAACTTTATCTGATTGAAATTACTGGAAACATTCTTTTTTGCAGCTTGTATTCTAAGTTCGATTCCAGGTAATGATCCTATCTAGTGGCTTTGTTATACAAGACTAATTATAACTTTTCGGCTGAAACTTGAACTCTGTCAAATTTAAAATTACTGTATTATTTGAACACATTTTCATTCGTAGAACTCTGGGTACTTTTGCTGTAGATTTGGCTTCAGGTGATAGATAAACCAATCAAGCGGCTCTGTTATGAGATTTAATTTACGTTTTCGATAAAAATCGAGTACACCTGATTGAAATAGTATTGTGAATAAATAAAAATCGAGCCTCAAATTTTGAAATTCAATAACTTTTTCATGTGTGCAGCGATGATTTTTTTAGTTGTGATCGTTATGTTCAGGACCAGGTTTATGGCCTATCAAATTTATAATCCGACTTCAGGACTCTTTCCTATGGTCCTTCAACCAGGTTTATGGCCTATCAAATTTATAATCCGACTTCAGGACTCTTTCCTTCTAAGCTTACATGTAATCCTCATGGGAGAAGATTTGTGAGCTGGCGACACACAGAAATAAAAATCAGCTGTAATCATTGCGTCATACAACAGCCGTCGGTATATAGTAGACAAGAGTGTGTGCTGCTCCATAACCGCCCATGTATTTCATTCTAAACGCCCCGACTGAAAACAAAAAGACTTACATGCTCTAAAAGCATTGCTTTGTTTCGAATAATTGTGCTGTCTTCGGTGTTTAGAATTAATTTATTTTTAGTAAATTATTTATTTTGGATTTGGAAAATTATCTATATAACTTAGATAAAATGCAGCATCGTACCTCCTCAGGTGTGCATCCAGCTAAAGTTTGTCATGAGATGCATTAAACTATTTGGCGGTACGAAGTTCGCCGGGCCAGCTTGTTGTGAATAATTTTTATTGAAATATTTCTTGGAGTTTTCAGATTTGATTTGGTTTCAAGTAATCACAATCATCAACAAGCCTGTGGTACTTTTCTAGAAGTTGTATAATCCTGAATGATTGAATGAATAAATGATAAGTTTTAAACTTATTAGGTTCACTTTTTTTAAATAAATCTTCATTGTCACAGAATTATAAACTTCAAATAAATTAGTATACATGTGAATAAATAAATAACTTGAAGGAAAATAGCAGAGTACCTTTCGCTACGACGAACTGAGCGGGACTGAAGAAAATGCATCTCCACTCCTGGGAACTGAGAGGCTCTCTTGGGTTCCCGGAAAACTGCCTATAAATTGATGACTGTTGCAGGTTCTCACGATATAACTTAAATGAATATTATCATAGAGAAACAATAGCATAAGTAGATATACCATGGTATAGGGTGTTTATGTCGCAACTTTTGCTGTTATCTCAAGCTGATAGTCCACGTAGTTCTTTCCTGTGAAGCTTTATGACGCTGGTAGTCTCTCATATTGTGCCATTCATACACTCTTACCCGGTCAAAACAGTAAAAATCGACAATAATCGACAGTAATCGGCTTGAGATAACAGTAAAAGTTTGCGACATAAATGCCCTATACCATGGGATATCTACTCACGCTATATTTTCTCTATGATAATATTACTTCGAATTCTGAGAGATCCAAGAAGTTGTCCAGAAAAAAGTATTCACATTATTAATCATTGCAATCAAATAAATTATACACAACGAAGTCATCCTGTTAAGTAGTGAACTTACAATTTTTAAACAAACATAGAATATTGTACTTCATCCAATTGTATATCATTGAAAATTCAGTATTGAAGAGGGAAACTTGTGGCTTTACCTCTGGGTTCAAAACGTGTGGCTTTGTGTTCAATGTCAAATCAATGATTGAATTCCAACATGCAGTATTTGACAACATTCCAGCTCATTGCAGGATATTCAAACATTATTGAACTACATCAAAGATAGATCAATAGTCAAAGACTATCTATATATTTAGATTGGAATCAAACTATATATGATATTTTGGTTCCATTAACTGGTATAGTAGAAGCTCCAAATGTTAATATATCTATCTCTAACTGTTAGTATCTCTATCATTCCTTACAAACAAACTGACTGATTCAAACATTACTGAATGTAGATTGTACATTGCTATATAAATAAATTGGATGAACCAGTTCTCCTGTTATACTCAGCACTCCTGTGATATCTTTTATGCATGGAATACTTGCTAACTGCAATTAAAGTTTCGATCAAAATGTTTGCTCTGGTAATAGAAGTTCATGAAATTCATAGATATTAGAAAAAACATCATATTTTGCAATAACTATTCTACTACCAAAATGAATAATTAGATTGTAGTACCCCAACCGTTATTTCCTTTCATTTTTTACAGTTCATATTGATCAATTCTCTCAAAGCTACTCTTGGAACTTATTATTCTCATCAATCATACAATTACAATATAAAATATTCTTGGGATAACGGAGTTACCTTATTGAATGAAGAGATTAATGTTTCTTGACCAAAAATTTATTAGAGTGATGAGATACCGGACTCGGTTGCTACACCCTGTCTCTATCTGGTGAATTGAATCTGAAGTAAAGAGCTACATGATTTGTATAGTGATGACTAATTATTGACGGATGAATTATTCATCATACTGAACTTCTCCTCCACCCTAGGGCCCTAGACATATCAAATTAGCGGTTTATTCGTACGTCACGACAATTGCGGTTAAAACAGCATACATGAGAATGGAAATTGAACAATATTTATAAGTGAAAATTGAAGAGACAAGAGAACAATGAAATAAACTAACAAGGAGTGTCCTTTGCTCTTGTATCATTGTCCTTGATATAAATTCATATGGTGTTTGAGCTCTCATACATTTTATTATCTTTTTCTTCACCCACAAAGAAATCTTGAGTTTAATTAGAACACTACACTGAGCGAACTAATGAGTTTGTTGCTATGTTGAAGCAGGTCAGGGATAAGAATGAAGTATTCTTTATTTAAGCAATAATACCTCGTATCCTCAACGATAACTATTATCAAAATGATTGGGAGAGAAGGAACAAGATTGACCTTGTTATAGTGATATAAGTGTCATAATGTACTAAATGGCTTTATTCTCAGCACTTTACACACGCAACTAGATTGTGCAAATCTTTCTAACATTTTCAGAACTGCACACATTGACATGTAAATGAAAGTCAACGATCCAATTACCAGTGAGAATCAATGGCGCTTAAAAGGCAAGAGGAGAGTATAGCAGAGCTCCTTCACCACATCGGCTCTTATCATAGAATATTGCACTCAAGGATCGGTCATATTGGCGAGCGGGAAACATTTCCGAGTTGGTAACAGTAATAAGTCACACGGAGAACAATGAGAAATAGCAAGGAAAGGTCTGCTGATGAAGCTGATAGGGTGGAAATAGAGCCACGCCTAGCCGTCGGCCCAAATTGAATGTTTGCGAAGGGGGTTGAAGGGGGTGGGAGCCCCTAAAGTTGGCCATGGATCGTGATCGCACGGTATTTGAAGAGTTGCGCTCAATCCATCCAATGATTCGGCGATAGTAAACAGATTACAGTTGGCGAGTTCGGTTTCCAGAGACTAATTATATCGACCGAAGTTGCTAGTTCTCCATGTCGAGGCACAAATATGCCAACATGAGACTTTGCCACATACACACTCAATCAACAAGAGGAAACTTCCCTCCTCCTACCACACACGCATACAAACTAGTGCAATCCAGTGATGATCATGATGTCTTCATCCAACTCCATACTTGCATGTCTTGTAGTAAGTAACACTACCGTTCCCTTACAGTCAGATACACACACATCGATTTCTGTTCGTACCCTCGATAAATCGTAGTAAACTCTTGGTCCCGTAAACTACGAATTATAGAGGTTCCATTGTATGTGAAATAGGAACTGTGAACAACAAGGAACTCGAAATTCATAGAAATTCAACAGAAATAATCCGTATAGGGATGAAAAGTAGTTCCAAAATAACGTGAATTCAACAAATTGATATCAGGATGTTGATCCTGAACAGTTATATTATTGCCGAACCTCTATTAGAATTGGAATTTGAACCTCTATTGGAATAGCGTATTTTTATACTAATAGAAAATGGATAGATGATGAACTTGAAACGACTGCTTCAGTATCATAAAACAAAACTATCCTGTGGAAAGATTTGAATAGACAGAGTTCATAGGGTCAAGCACAGCATATTTTTAGGGCAGGTCACCATTGATCCGTACTTCGTACTTCTTTCGTTCAGTAATAATATTGTGCTAAAAATATATACATGAATTTCCCCGAAATTTTCTCCAAACACAAATAACTCTAAATTCTCATATATGTTAATCGACATGAAATCATAATAATGATCACGTCCGTTGTAAGCAGTATGGCCACAATAATTCGATCTCTGTCCAGAATGGGTTATTGCCTTGTAGCACGCGATTCAATTAGGTGGAAAGCCTATATTAGAGGTCTAGTATGACTCTCTTGAAAATGTCAGTATTCGATAAATGGGGCCGTTGAGGCTATTTATGGAGAATGCTGACATTGGGTAAATCTCGCTATAGTTGTGCAGTAGAACCTCGATAAATCGTAGTGAACTCTTGGTTTCGTAAACTACGAATTCTAGAGGCTCAAACTGTAAAATATCAAAAGGCCTATAGAGGGGCTCTCTTGAAACTGTCAGTATTGGTTGAACTGGGTTCGTTGAGGTTATCTATGGGAACACTGACAGTGAGTAAATATCACTACAGATGTGGTTATGTCCCATAAAAAGGAATCAGTTGTTAAGCAAAGACAAAACAGCATTTAGTTTCGAACAGTTCAAATTCATCTTCATTCCATTATTGTCCTCTCCCAATCATATTGTAATAATGATTTGTGATTTGTGATTATAGCATAATATATCCTCCCATTCATAGCGTCTGCCCACTCTTATTGTTATTCTAAACAATGGATCGCTCACTGGACTACTTTACCCATGATCGCTCATTGAACGACACCATAATTATGGTACTCTATCATGGAGGAAAGCCTACAGCTCTGTTAGGTTAGCTACACACACATTGATTTTTGTTCGTACGATATTTTGCCGTCCTCATTAATTATAGCAAATTAAACATAACTTGACAAACATCATCCGTTCAACCTAATAAAATTACAAATCACAAAAATTATTACAATATAATAGGTCTATGATTAGGAGATAAGATGATAACGAAGATGAATTTGAACTGTTCGAAACTGAAAGCTGTTCCATCTTTGCTTAACAACTGATTCCTTGAACCTAATTCAGCCAATACTGACAGTTTCAAGAGAGTCCCTCTATAGGCTTTTTGATATTTTACAGTTGAACCTCTATAATTCCTAGTTTACGAAGCCAAGAGTTCACTACGAATTATCGAAGTTCTACTGTACAACTGAAGCGAGATTTTCTCACTATCAAAATTCTCTATATATAACCTCAATGAACCTCATACAACCAATACTGACAGCTTCAAGAGAGTCCCACTACTTGCCTTGTGATATTGTACTGTAAAACGTCTTTAATATGTATTCGACGGGACCAGAAGTTTTTTTACGAATTATGAAGGCTACGAGCTATCGAGGTTCTACTGTACAGCTATAGCGAGATTTACTCAATGTCAGCATTCCCCATAAATAGCCTCAACGGCCCCATTTATCGAATACTGACATTTTCAAGAGAGTCATACTAGACCTCTAATATAGGCTTTCCACCTAATTGAATCGCGTGCTACAAGGCAATAACCCATTCTGGACAGAGATCGAATTATTGTGGCCATACTGCTTACAACGGACGTGATCATATTTATGATTTCACGTCGATTAACATTTATATGAGAATTTAGAGTTATTTGTTTGGAGGAAATTTCTGGGAAATTCATGTATATATTTTTAGCACAATATTATTCACTGAACGAAAGAAGTACGGAGTACGGATCAATGGTCACCTGCCCTAAAAATATGCTGTGTTTGACCCTATGAACTCTGTCTATTCAAATCTTTCCACAGGATAGTCTTGTTTTATGATACTGAAGCAGTCGTTTCAAGTTCATCATCTATTCATTTTCTATTAGCATAAAAATACGCTATTCCAATAGAGGTTCAAATTCCAATTCTAATAGAGGTTCGGCAATAATATAAACCGTCCAGGATAAAAATCCTGATATCAATTTGTTGAATTCACGTTATTTTGGAACTACTTTTCATCCCTATACCGATTATTTCTGATGAATATCTATGAATTTCGAGTACCTTGATGTTAAGGCTGTGCAAAGGCTAAAAATAAACTTTCTATTCGTGATATTTCTCTATTATTTGTAAGTTTTTAGATATATCATCAAGCTATCAAAATAAAAACTTTTTCTCAAGAAAACATTCATTTCCGATCATCACTTTTTGAGATATGAGCGACTGAAGTTTGAATTTTTGGGACAGAACATTTCAAATTCGGTACGATATGAATCCATGAGATTTGAAGGATGGATTCTTCCTGGTATTGTTGATCTAGTAAAACAATAGTTTTCTGAAAATATCAATTTTTGGGAAAGTTATTCAATTTACCAAAAATAACTAAACTAAAAATTATTTTTTGTAATTATTAATGAACGAAAATACTAAATAGCAGCTACTGCAGAGGTCTTCGGGGTGATTTGCAGCATTTATTTAGGATTTTCGTTCATTAATAATTATTTATATTAATTAGCATTTGAATAAATGTATTCTCTATTTAATTCCATCTATTTTTTGTAAATTGAATAACTATCTTGAAAATTTATATTTTCAGAAAATTTTTGTTTTACTAGATCAACAATACCAGGAAGAATCCATCCTTCAAATCTCATGGATTCATATCGTACCGAATTTGAAATGTTCTGTCCCAAAAATTCAAACTTCAGTCGCTCATATCTCGAAAAGTAATGATCGGAAATAAATGTTTTCTTGAGAAAAAGTTTTTATTTTGATAGCTTGATGATATAAAAATCGAAAAACTCACAAATAATAGAGAAATATCACGAGTAGAAAGTTTATTTTTAGCCTTTGCACAGCCTTTACAACAAGGTACTCGAAATTCATAGATATTCATCAGAAATAATCGGTATAGGGATGAAAAGTAGTTCCAAAATAACGTGAATTCAACAAATTGATATCAAGATTTTGATCCTGAACAGTTTATATTATTATCATGGACTTACCTCTCACCGAATTTGAAATGTTCTGTCCCAGAAATTTAAACTTTAGGCGCTCATATCTCAAAAAGTAATGATCAGAAAAAAACATTTTGTGAGTAAACTTTTTTATTTTGATAGCTTGATGATATAAAAATCGAAAAACTCACAAATAATAGAGAAATATCACGAGTAAAAAGTTTATTTTTAGCTTCTGCACAGCCTTAATGAGAATGAAGTATCAATCCAATCAAATAAATATATTCGCTAGATATAAATTGACCAAAGGGGTTGCAGATAAAACTATTTCTTCTGGAATGAAGTATCCTGAAAAGGGATAAACTTTTTATCCTTTTTACCGATTATTTTCTGATGGATATCATAAAATTTTGAATCTTTGTCGTTGATGAGAATGAATTATCCATACATTGGAATGTCTCTGCAAAATGATGAAAATTAATTTTCAATCCATTCAAATAACTTCGCAAAATAGAAACTGACCAAAGGTGTTGCAAATAGAACTATTTCTTCTGGAATGACGTAATCTTGAAAGGAATGAACTTTTCATCCCTTATTGATAATTTTCTCCTTCTCATCATTAGGAATCATCTCGTGAGTGTATAGAGACAGGCTATAGAGTGGCGCCATACTCACAAAAACTTATCCAATTATAACTCACAACAAAATTCTTGTCTTCAATAAACTGATCTGTTTCCTATTTTTTTCTGATCTGTTTCGGATATTTTTCAACATGACTCGAGCGTGATTTTGCATTCCACAATCATGAGAAAAACACTTTTCATTATAATATTCCAGTAGGAAACCTTTACCACAGTACGCTAGTCAAAACAAAACTATGATATCGGGTGCCAGGCTTTAATCTACAATAATAATTCTGTATTTTGCTTCTCACTAGAGTATTGTCATTTTCTCACTGCCTACAACTTCAACTAGATAAATTGACTCGACAGTGATCATGGTTATTTATCTCAAACTCAAAGTACGTGACATTTTCTCTAAACACTGGAAGGGCATGATTTAATAATATGAAAATATGGAAATTCAGCTCGATCAACTAGCTTAGGACTGCTAATGCTTGACTTCTGATTATCAACATTATGACATTTACCAATACATTAACACATTAATAGGCTACTATTACACTATTACTGATTCTCAAGTTCACTGACATTCAACCTTACTGGAGCCTCACATAGTTATTCCTCAACTATAAACTTCATATTTAACTAGATCTCAAAACATCCCAACTATTCACATGGAAAACTGATTGCAATTTTACTATCATCATTAAAAAATTTATCATTTCATTAAAGATTTTCCTATTTTTTTATTTATAATATTTTGACTACTTATCTCTAAAGGGTCCTACTACTGTTAATTACCTCAATTTAATTTCCCAACAAAATTCTATTCCTTTTTGACACTAATCTTCCTACATATTTCTACTTTCATATCCACAATTAAATTTTAATCAACCTTTCAACTCTCAACTACAGAATAATTAAACTTATGCTAACTCAAGAGATTTTCCCTTTTTATTTCAAATTCAACTAGAAGAATTTCACTGTTATTTTATTTTAATTTAACCCGTTCAGTAGTGTTCCAATATTTATTTCTACTTTCACTGATAACCATTTTAACATTACCTAGGTACTCGTAAAGGTTTCTCTGTTATATTATTTGTATACCTTACTAATCACTTTAAATATTCATTGTCTAAAACTTTCAATTTTCGTTACCATACCAAATTTCTAAGCACTTTAACTCAATAATACCCCTTTTTTACCAATTATTACTTGTGTTTTGCGGCTGACTTTCCTACCAAACATTAACGAACCTTTTGACTGGGCTTCCCTAAACTGCATTACGCTGATTGTTTTCCTTACAATCACTACGAAGACTCACTAAATATTCTAGATTTCGGTTTACGTTTTCTACTGACGAGCCCCATAACTCTCGAATGAACCAGACCGTTTACTAGATACAAAAAAATCTTAGCTCACACCATCTTCGGTGCCTTTCGCTAAAATTATACAATTCCACCGTACAAATTGCAAGGTTAGTCACAGCTAAATTCCTTGATTTGTTACATGGACAACTATCGGGCAGTGCTCCGTTCTCTCTGGACACGGACCTACACTCGCGCCGATTACCTAAATTCAACAACAACACACCAGGCAGGACATCCCCTTGTCCTCCTCTAAATCTTGAGTCTCACTAAACAAACAAAAAATTCCCACAGTCTACAGGAAACGTCACTAACACAACGGATCTTTACACTATCACTACGCATGCCTACCGCAAAAATCACACCTAAAAAAAAATATCTCCAATAATAAAACTGATTCACCTTTTCGAGAATACACATTACTGATAAAGGGACTTAACAACGTCATCTCAATCAACTTATTTTTATACAAATTCCCAAGGATTTGATCATCGTTTTAATTTTAATCTACAATCTCTAATTATTTAGTTTAAACATCTCAAGGCCAAAACTACTCATCAACTTTTCAAAACTACATATCAACAATAACTAATAAAACAGTTTCCTATTTATTCTCTGATTACCTTCGATCTACCTAAAAAAAAATTCCTATTTTCCTCAAACATTCTCCATAATAATTCCGAATTTTCCTAATTTACTTGGGGTGACCTTTAAATCTCTATATTCACTTTCCTACTACTATACTATGATGATACTCAAGTACCCGATGCGTGAGACCAGAATACGTACGTTGACATCACAATAATTTCTATCATCATTCACGGAATTACAGAATACAAAAATTTATTCAGCACTTAGATAAAATTTAGAATTTAGAAATAGGCCGACACATCTAGAAAATACCTGAGTCTATACCTAATTCATGCAGGTGAACGGGCTAGAATCAAGAAAACTTCAATTAATCTTGCCATGCCTGATTTACTAGGTTTCTACTATAAACTAACACTACACTTTGAAATAATTAAAAAAATACAAACAACTTCAATAAACATTGGCAACTAAAATCGAACAACAGAAACAACAATTTCATGTTACTTTGTTGACATTCTTCATCTGATTTGGGGCGCATTACTATCCCTCATTTAGATAGCAATACGTCACAAAACCAATCAATATCAGTCATAAAATAACAAATTAATTTCAACATGAAATACTCAAGAAAGAAAAGCCCGTTGAACCCAAATTTCGTCGATAGTAACCCATATAACCCATTTCATAATATTTTGAATCCCCACTTTTGATTGACATTCTCGAATGAACCTTTGTTTCACTACACTGCACTTTCGTTGGTCTGTACGTTGCTTTATCGTCGGTTACAGTACCTTGTTTTTGGCGGTGAACTTTTACCGGTTGAATTTGGCTTGACGGTGACGTCCTCTTACGTCCCTAGACCTGTCGTCTGAACGGGTGTCTTGAAGCGGTGTTACATAAAATTGCGGAACCAAAGTGGTGGTAGTACATGAAGTTGGTTTGGGGACACACATGAACCGCTTAGCGGTTATTTGAAGAAACAATTATTCGTACATGATGAAGAAACACAATTAAACCTTTCAGGACATGGCACTACTAGAAAATTTAAACTTTAATAAAATAAAACTAGCTCCTACATCAACTAATGTTATAAACTTGTAACTTGCCCAAAAAGGGCGAAACATAATGACTACATCTTTACTCTCGTAGTGCTCCTAGCAAAGTGTCCTCCGAAACGTACCTGGTCTCTCGGCTGGGGAATCCCCACTACTGTATTTAGAAACAGGTCTCCTATTGGGCGAAGGGAATCAATTTGACCAATCGTCGCGTGGCTTCTAGAGCCTTTGGACCAAATAGTAACTGCAAAATCGGTAGTTTGTTATAATTTCAATGCTTGCTGTTTTCCAGCTTATCGCACTCCATGTCGCAACAGGAAGGCTAAGTTTTAGAGATAATTCCATAATCTACATTCCTCGACGACTCGGAGCCACAATTTTTAAATATCTATCATGGGAAACTCGAAGTCATGGTCGTTCATAATAGAGAGAGAAAATAATTTATTTCGCTAACTCACTTACAATAATGGCTCTAGTCTATTGCGTATTAATGTACTATTATAACTTGGGAAAAGGCCTGAATTAAAAATAGTGCGCGGCACAATTTCAAATCTTTCCACAGGATAGTCTTGTTTTATGATACTGAAGCAGTCGTTTCAAGTTCATTCTCTATTAGTATAAAAAAACGCTATTCCAATAGAGGTTCAAATTCCAATTCTAATAGAGGTTCGGCAATAATATAAACTGTTCAGGATCAAAATCCTGATATCAATTTGTTGATTTCACGTTATTTTGGAACTACTTTTCATCCTTATACCGATTATTTCTGATGAATATCTATGAATTTCGAGTACCTTGTTGTTAAGGCTGTGCAAAGGCTAAAAATAAACTTTCTACTCGTGATATTTCTCTATTATTGTGAGTTTTTTCGATTTTTATATCATCAAGCTATCAAAATAAAAACTTTTCTCAAGAAAACATTTATTTCCGATCATTACTTTTTGAGATATGAGCGACTGAAGTTTGAATTTTTGGGACAGAACATTTCAAATTAGGTACGATATGAATCCATGAGATTTAAAGGATGGATTCTTCCTGGTATTCTTATCTAGTAAAACAATAATTTTCTGAAAATATCAATTTTTGGGAAAGTTATTCAATTTACCAAAAATAGCTCAACTAAAAGTTATTTTTTGTAAATTGAATAACTATCTGAAAAATTTGACGGATCTATGCTCTAAATCTCATGGACTTATCTCTTACCGAATTTGAAATGTTCTGTCCCTAAAATTTAAACTTTAGGCGCTCATATCTCAAAAAGTAATGATTACAAAAAAAATCTGAGTATACTTTTTCATTTTGATAGTTTGATGATATACAAATCAAAAAACTTTGAAAAATATCAGGAGTAAAATGTTTATTTTTAGCCTTTGCACAGCCTTAATGAGAATGAAGTATCCATCCAATCTAATGTCTTCGCAAAATGGTAACTGACCAAATGGGTTGCAAATAGAACTATTTCTTCTGGAATGACGTAATCTTGAAAGGAATGAACTTTTCATCCCTTATTGATGATTTTCTGATTAATATCATTGAATTCTGAGTTTCTTGCTGTTGATGAGAATGGATTATCCATCCATTCAAATGTCTTCGCGAACTGGAAACTGACCAAAGGAGTTGCAAATAGAACTATTTCAAAATGATGAAATGAAGAGCTTTTGTTTGAAACACCACACAAAGTTTCATACTGGAAAGCATCCAGTGGAAGGATGAAAGAGTGAGTGAATAGAATATTATAAAAGCATCTCAGCTGGAATTAGCGTTGACAGTCCCAGTTCAAGCTCATTTCATTTGAGTCCCTTGCACAGCATAGTTGCAAAACTTCTCTTGTTTGTAGAGGTCAACCTACATTCCATTAAACCCTCTTCCATTGTGCGCAAACTATTTTGTAATATATTTATGAGTCGACAAATTCAAAATAACAACGGCAAGTCACTTCTAAGCAACTGGACAAAGTTGTTGCTTATTAGCCCGTAGCTGAATGCCAGCACTTCTGCATTTACGCTTGGAAGAGTTGTTGTTGTTTAGGGGTGTCTGGGGCGCCACACATAAATTCAAAGGAATTCTCTTAGTATGAGAGGAAATGAGTTTACCACTAGTACTACTGCACACACATTTCTGATGCAGTGATGCACAATTAGATGAAGAAGCAATTGAAAGGTTAATGGAATTTTGTATATTATAGAATGTATTGGTGCGTACAGACTTATGCACCACGCACATGCGTATTGCACTCTTCATCAGCTGGTGCTATGATTTTTATATCTGAATCTCAGTGTTTATGTAATATTATGTAATAATATCAAATCAAATCAATTTATTGCCATTCTTTTTTTTTAAACAAGTGAAACATAACATTCTTATAATGTTATAACTAATTATAATCTAAACTAATTGAAAAACATATTCAACGAATGTTTCTTTATTTTAATATTGAAATAATGGGCTCTCCCAGAAAAGCTAATGCTTGAGCTCTGGAAGAGAGTTCAAAAATGTTAAAGGTATTTAGGATGGATATCTAAGACAATTTAATTAGTACCAGAAGAAACAATATGCAATATAAACACTAGAATATAAATGCATGTACAATATAACAATGTAAGCACTAGAACAAAAAGTCAATTAATCTTCTGAAATCTCAAGTCCGAAGTAACTTTCCTACATACCCACTCTCTTATTTCATAAATTAAACACTTAGTAATTCTATTTAGAATGAATTTTCAGGTAGACAATTTATTATTCTATGGCAATAGAAGGACAATTGGTGTTTGCAAAATGTAAGTCTAGTGAATAGGTTATTGTAGGTATTGAAAACATTTGGACGTATTAGAGTATATGGACGTATATGGTGTATTACGAGTAGTGAATTTGTCTTTGTTTTCATTAATGTACAGAATTGCGTTAGTTACGTATGTTTGTCTCAATGTTGGTAAATCAATTTCTTTAAATATTAGTCTACTAGGGTACATTCTCGGTCTTCCCAGGGCTGCTCTGATAATATGTTTCTGTAGAACAAAAAGTTTATTGAAGTGAGTATCCTGAGCTGCCCCCCATGCCTCAATGCTATATTGAAATAAAGAGTGTGCATAAGCAAAATAATGTTTCTAATAATACTTGGATGTTAATTTATTGATTTTGTAGAAAATATAAGTCAGATATTTTAATTTGAGCAAAGGTGAAGTATATGTGCATTCCGTTTCAAGTTTGATCTATAATTATACCTAAGTATTTGATTTTTCAACTTTTCTATAACTATGCAAGAGCAGTCCGCAGAGACTTCATTATGGTTATGCATTTTTAGCTGTAATCTATTGGGAGGTTGTCCAATTTTCTTTGTATATTATCCAAAATTGATTGAATATTTTGAATAATACCAATGTATTCCAAATCAAAAACAAGAACACAACCCTTCAACTTGATCTTTTATATTTGAAACATCAATAATCTGTTTCTTTCAGGGTATGTTACTATTGCTTATTGATCTAACATCATCTGAGTGAAATGCTGGGCGTGTTAGTAGCTCATAAGTCTGTACGAACCTTATCGTTGAATAAGATTAAACTAATTCCAGCTGGGTAGTTATTGACCGAGCGAAGTGAGGTCTAAGATTCAAGTCGACGGTTTGGCATTTCTCTTAATGTTTGAATGTTTAAATGTTTATATGTTGCGCATTTACGGCGAAACGCGGTAATAGATTTTCATGAAATTTGACAGGTATGTTCCTTTTTTAATTGCGCGTCGACGTATATACAAGGTTTTCGGAAATTTTGCATTTCAAGGATAATATAAAAGGAAAAAGGAGCCTCCTTCATACGCCAATATTAGATTAAAAATCAGACTATAGAATTACTCATCATAAATCAGCTGACAAGTGATTACACAGATGTGTGGAGAAGCCAGTCTATTGCTGTATTTCCATAAGGTCTATAGTTTCAATCAGGTACTTGTGGATGAGAATACTGCGTGAGGTCTACTGTTCACAGAGCTACTAGTCATTCTTCATCAAAGTAAATCATTATTTCAACATTATAATTCATGCAACGAGGATTGAAATAATTTACTTTATATTTAGTACCTATGTGTTGATCTTAACAAAATACTTGTGATGATGAATTGTAATTATTCCTCTGATTTGTTACAGTGCCACCACAAAAACTGGAAGTTCTGGACCAAACAGGCAGAGCAATTCTGACAGCAGCTGGGCCTACTGTAGAGGGATCCTCGTTGCAGCTCACTTGTTTCGCTATTGGAGGTAAAAACTTATCACAATATTAATATCATTCAAATGTGAATATTTCCAACACTATATTGTAGAATATCTTATGAACTATTTATAATGTGAATTTGTGACTAAAAAAAAAGCTATGGTCTTCCTTTAATTCAAAGGCTTTAGAACTATGTACCGCGTAAAGGTAAAGAGCTATTGAATGAAAAAGGCTAAGAAATTGTCAAAAACCACAGATTTATCCAAGTCTTTCTAAGTATCAATAAATCTGTGGTTTTTGACAATTTCTTAGTCTTTTCCATTCAATGTGAATAATTACCACAATATCAACTTCTCAACTACACAAAAAGTAAAGAACTATGAAGCACCTAAAGGTACCAATAATTGACATTGAATAGAAGCGACTTGATATTGTCAAGATCACTAATTTATTTGAACAATATTTGAGATACTTGATCCGGTTTCCCACTCGATTATCCATCTTCAATAAACTGGAAGCTCAAATATTGAGTAGCAGAATGAAGTGTGAGTGAAGCAGCAGCTCTACGATTGGCCGATAGCTGTTGACCAATGAATGTTGAGCTCGAAGGTTATTGGTCAAGACCAGACACGCCCAAGTATCCAAAATACTGTCATGAAAACTGTTGATTGTAATGGCAAATTGTACTGCTTCACCCATACTATAATTATATCCTGCTGCTCGATGTTCGAGCTTTCAGTTCACAAGAGATTGATAATGGTGGAACAGCAGAAACTGGTATCTCTCGTTATGAATTAGTTTTTTTTTTTAATCAAGTTCTTTCATTCCAATATGGTTATGTACCACATCACCTTCAAAACAACACAGAAAGCCAATCATTGATATTTTTAATATATGATATTTCTCATTACATCTTGAAGCTTCAAACTCCTATAGTGAGGTCCACGTTATAATGGCAGTGGAGAAAAACATTGCCAAGTCTCTCCATTTTGCCACTGAGTGTACACAGCTGATACTCAATTCATCCCATTAAATTTGATGTAATAATAATTATCATTTCCTTGATAAAATAATCAATTTAATATCAAATTAATCAAGAATATATATTTCTACATTATTTTATTCAAAAATTTGCTTCCATAACTGAGATCAGATTTTTTCGCCACACTGCACAGAAAGTTGTCTCTTTCCAGCCGCTCATGGAAGTAGTTAATAAGTCATCCGCTAGATCGGGCGAGTGTCCACTTTCATCATCAGCTGAAGTCGCCATGATTTCGGTTCCAGTTTCGAATCAAACTAATTCGCTTTGCAACCAGTTTTATTCAATTATTTATTGTTGATTAGTGCATTCCGAATTTTCAAAAATGCTTGAAGATGACTGTGGTATTCGAAGTGAAATTTTAAAAGAATCTGAAATCCTGACTGCAAATCCTCTACCACTAAAATCAAGAGATAGGTACAATAGCTTAACGAGTATTCTTTATTTTGTATTCTTTATTTATTTTGTCAGCAATACCTGTAGTGTGGCGAAAAATATTGTTCGCACCACGGGCAAAAATGTTTTTCCAGCTCTCAATCTTTTCTAGTCCTCGGCCTACGGCCTCGGACCTGAAAACCGATAGAATGGTGGAAAAAATGGAGCTGAGAATTGATTGTCTACTCTTGTACAGTTACTGTCAAAAGTAAAAATAAAATATTCTGGGAAACAGACAACATTGCAAAGCTAGAGAGAGATAACGCTATCAGTTTTGTTGTATGATAGAAAAGGACAGCAACAGTATTGTCAATCCTACACTTCCATTATAACGTGGACCTCACTATAGTACATTGTAGCCTAACAAATCTCATATCAGACGTGGAATTCGTAGTCCAGTTGAAAATTATTAATCGTAAAAATCAAACAGTATAAGCATAGCCACCTCTAATACAAGGCCGCGGCCTACGGTATTGCAACGTCGCAGTGTAGGCCTAGAATCCAATACATTATTGGTGAAAAAGATTTTTGAAAATACCAGCTGATCTTTTTCACCAATCATGTATTAGATTGTAGGCCTACACTGCGACGTTGCAATATCTTAGGCCGCGGCCTTGTATTAGAGGTGGCTAATGGAATAAGCAAATCTATTTATCGATTAATCCAAAATCGGGACTAAACAGAGTGGCCCAAAGATTCTACATATTATCATGAAGCTTGGGTTACATAAGCTCATGATTTTATGTAACCTATAGGGTCATTTATGCTAACGCTAAATCACGTTTACTTGTATAGTGAGGTCCACGTTATAATGACAGTATTTGATCAACTTTGGTTTTGCTATTCTTGTCTATCATTCGACAAAGCCTGTTGTACTATCCTTTTATAGGTCCACAAACATGCCAATTATGTTTTTGACAGTGTAGAAATATAATTAATTAATGCAGAGAATCGGCATCGCTATTCTTCTATCTTTATCAACTGCCATTATAACGTGGACCTCACTATAGATATGGTTGCATTTATCATACTGTGTTTCATTCGAGGTTTGAACGAACAATTGACATTTCTCCGTTTAAACCGAGTATCTGCATACGGGCATAAAATGGTCCAAACTTTTAGGCTATTCTGTATGTTGGATACCAAGTATTTCTGGGAAATAGAGAAACAATGCAGCACTTACCCTCTTTCTTGAATAAGATGGATACCCAGAAGAGAGATGAGTTGGGAATACTCACAATTAGGCCTGTTTATAATTAACAAAGTTATAATCACGTTCTTGGCTGTAGCACCGACCTCAAACAATTATCAGATTTCAAGGGTGAATAAATTGTTGCTTTCGTCTGAGCTCGGGCAGTCCCACAGATTAGGTTTGAAGACGAACTGAGTTGTAAGCTTCAAACTCATCTGCACGAATACTGAGCCATAAACTTCTCATCTACTTGCTCGTTGAATAGAGTAGCTGGTTGCCATAACTCAATCTACCGCCAAAAGCTTATTCTTAACCGACGACAGAACTTGCAATCTCTACTTCTCGAAAGTGTATATGTGAATTAGTATTTATGATTCCTTGACATAGCTATCCTAATATTGTAACCAGTTTTGACAATTAGAGTACAAAAATATTTATAAAATAGCGGATCTTGGAAACAATGGCCCATATGAATAAAACCAGAACAAATGCTCATGAGCAAAAGCATTGAGCATAAGGTTTTGCTCATGAGCAAAAGGTAGAAGCAAAAGCATTTGCTCATTTTGATATGAATAAGCTTTACCTTATACTCTTACCTTATGCTCCAGAACTCTGGAGCAAATGCTCACGTATTTTAAAGATTTTTCATCAGCTGATTCGCTTTTGTAGCCTTAATTATTTGTATTTATAGCTCACGGAAGCGCTAAAATATGCAAACAGGGGGCACCGCTTGTGTTTGCGTCGTCTGCTCTGTTTTCTATTTATGAATACAGTTTTAGGTTAGTTGAGTTTAGAATTTTAAAATAATAGCGTGAAAAAATGTCATCTCTATAATAATCTTCAGCATATTCTAATAATATCAATAGCCTTCTTATAATCGACTACACTCTCATATACTTAAATGCCTATTTCCTATTTTGTGATGGCTATCTTTATAACAGGTAGCTTTTGTATTTACTCTTTTGTAGGGATAATGGTGATATATATCATGGTTGAATCTAAAAAGAGTTTTATAGTCCTACACTATTGGTTGTGATAGTATCTGGTATAGTTTCCTCTTCCTCATACGAATTAGTTGAGCCATTTTACTATGAGCAAAAGGTGATAAGCTGCTCTAGACTAGACTAACCTTTTTTGAAGCATTTGCTTCAAAAGTTGAGCAAATGCTCTAGTTTATTCATACAATTTTGAGCAAAAGCTTTTACTTTTGAGCAAATGCTCAAACTATTTTTTCGATGAGCATGAGCAAAAGGTTTTGCTCACGTTTATTCATGGAAAATGAAGCAAATGCTCCATATTTTAGAAGTATGAGCAAATGCTCAACTTTATTCATATGGCCCAACATTGGATCTAGTAAAATTTAATGGAATATTGAAAATTCATATAGATTACCTCGTCAGTTATTATCTGTAATGTATTGAGAAATCATATGTTTTATTGGAATATTACCATGGGATTTAGAAATAATAGTTAGTACTTGTTCTGGCCTAATGGCATCAAGTTTACTGAAGTTAACGTTGTATTTTGTCTATTTGAGTGAATAAACGAATACTCAACAATGAAGACGAGGAGAAAAAACAAGGAGAGGAATGAAGAATTTCAAAGAATCGACAAGGACTCTTTATTTCGCTCCAATATTATGAAGGAAAACTAGACCAGTCTGATCAGTCCACTATCAATATGATAAATACGATTTTTGAGAGATTGAATTTTTCCAGTTACCTAGCTCTTTCAATCGTCAGTAATAGAATTGAATGGTTGTTTTGACAACACTGACCAAAAAGATTGTTATTAATGGTTTGATGCTTTGGAACTATTTAATGATTCCGTCTAGACGTCTAGACTGTGTTTGATCTCTTCTTGAAATCTAATAGGCTGTTTCACTCATTCAAAATAGAAATGTTATTCTTCTGAAAATTCAAGTAAATGCACTTGAAAGAATTTATTTTTACAATCTAACATTTAATATCAATGGATATTCCCTATTTGAACTCAACCCGTTTACTTCATCAGCTGTATCTTCAGAATATTTCTCTTCCATATACGACTTCAGACTTTTTCCCCTTGCTCTCTTCCTCTCCTCGCTCCACTGTTTCACTTTGATATCCATTACATGTCAAAGCTTCAAGCTTCTTTATCTTTGAACATCGTGCATGTGCGTGAATCCTATTCAACCTTCAGTGATAATAGAATGAGAATATTATTTAATTTACTCCTTCAAGTACGCGGAATTATATTTTTTTACGACAAGAAAATATGAAATGTCATTTCTCTTCATGACAATTTCCAGCAAGTAATTATCCAGTAATTGAATTTGAATGAAGAGTATGTTCAATAATCAGGGTAATTCATGAACCAATCGGAGCCGTTTTGAAATGAAATTCTTGTGAATAAAACAATAATGTTTTAAGAGTTGCCTGGTTTCAGTTGCCAATCATCTACCCCTAATCAGCTGTATAGAAATCCATTTTAGTAAAAATTGTTGTTACGGTATTTACTGTTCAAGAGAGAAAATAGGTTCAATCAAATCAATCAATCAATCGTAAAACAATGCCGTTGTTTTCTCAGGTTCCTAAACATTTCATTCTTCCCTGAATCAATCGTATTTCAGAACCCACCCTCGCCACAGTCCCTCTCACTCTACACACCAAGAGCACCAACTCTTCTCCAACACCAATCTCTTAAATCACTTGACAACCTTCTCATATCTTTATCTCGTTCAGCCTTTCATCGCTTCTCGATTTTCCAAGAAGATATCTCACCCTTTTCCCCCTTAACCATCCTTTACTGTGATAACGTCTCCCAGCAAAACCTCTTCATTCGTACCTCCATCACTACTTCTCTCTCCTTTCCTTTGATATTTCATTTCTGTGCTCTCCGCGCCATTCCTGCTTTCTCCAGTTTTGAGTTTTCACTTTCTTTCCTCCTATCATATTTGATCTTTTACTCTATTTAAAAAGTCTCTTTCCCTTCGATATCCTCTTGATCGTCATTAACAGTTTTCTTCTTCCATAAATTGTTCCCAAATATTCGTGTTTTATATCAGCGTTTTTATTTCATATCTTTGTACTAGGTTGTTTTTGGCCTCATGATAGCCACTTCTCAATAATCTTACTTCATTCTTTTCTTCTCTTCTTCCTCATATTCTCTATCATGTCCGTCCCTCTTCTTACTCTTTTCTTCTTCTTCTTCTTCTTCTTTTTCTTTTTTTTCTTCTTCTTCTTCTTCTTCTTCTCCTTCTCCATCTTCTTCTCAATCATCTTTTCTTCTTCTTCCTCTTTTTCTTCTTCTTTCTTGTTATTTGTCATTCCAGAGTATCGACTAACTCTCGCCATCCATCTCCAGCCCCTTCTCTGTTCTACTTTTTCCCCTTCTTTTTTGTCATATTTCATTTGTTCTTTCTCCTCCTCTTCCTTTCCTTTCTTCTCTTCTTATTTTTTCGTATTCTCCTTTTGCCTGATTCCTGACAGTCTACTGTTATTAATGTATTGAATATTCCCAGCACAATATTTTCCTCGAATCAAAATCACTCCATCACCTCTTCTCTTTTGCACTCCTCCGCCTCCCATCTTTTCCTCTTTTTAAATCTCCTTAAATCCTTTCCTCTGCTCATACCTCATCTTTCTATTATAATCCTTCTTTCATTTCACCTTCCATACCACTACTCATCCTTCTCTCTCCTTCTTCCCTCTTCTTGATTCCTCATCGTTCCAGATTTTCTATCTCTTCCAATATCCCGTCCCACATATAATTTTGTGTGCACTCAAATTCCACTCTGTCACCCCTATCATGTCCTCACAATTTCATCAGTACTGCATTCCACCTCGTCTCAACAAAGAAGAGAGAACTAGTTGGGAGAGAGAGTGCGATTGAGCGAGAGAGATCGAGAAGAGTGATAGTGAGAAGATAGTGAGAGGAGAGAGGAAGAGAAGAAAGTATAGAGAGAGAATGAGAGAAATAAAGAAAAGACTAGTGAGAGAGAGAGAGGAGTGAAGGGAGGGAGGGAGAGAATAGAATAAGTTGCCTCACTCCATCCGGTCCGAATTATTTCATATTCTGCACAAGGGATGAGAGACAATCTCCTCACTGAAATACCGCGGTCTCCTCCACCCTCTCAATATCTCTACAATGTTGACATCGTTCCTCGATTCACAATTTTCATCGAAAGCAATAGTCTGGTGCGGTCTAGTATGGAGTAGAAAGAGAGAGAGTATGAGAGAGAGAGTGACAAGGAGCGTCCACTTTCATTATGATGAGAACCTTTCATTGCAGCTTTGGGCATAACACCTGCATCCTAGATGACACCAATCTCGGTTGCAGCCTGATACTACATGGTTTTCAAAATATTATTTTAATCAATTTGACTCTAATGGAGTTGTCTTTATAATATAAAGGAAATAAAAAGTTTAAATTAAAAATAAAATTATTTTTATTATTTTTTTCTTAATTAGGAAATTGAAAAAGTTTTGGGCAATAGCCTGTGTTTTCTTTTCCGATTATTGTATTTTTTGTGCTAACCTTAATAAATAAATATGAACTATGTAATTGATTTAAGATAAGTGGTTCGACAGAAAACTCCCTCGTTCCCCAGAAGTTGCCTATCAGATGGGAATCCTTTGTTGGCAAAGTATTTTTGCATAGTTTTCAATGTATTGTTTGGACCAATTAACTCTGATGGAGATATCTATATAATATAAATTTACCATCAATTTTAAACAAGTGGTATAGTAGAAAGCTCCCTCATTTCCCAGTAGTTGTCTATCATATGTAAATACTTTGTTTGCAAATTATTTTAGCATCTCTTTTCTCACATTGAGTGTTGAATAAATCCAGACAAGCATGAGAAAATTCTTTAGAATATTCTTAATTCTCATTTGATTTGAGAATCGATACTAGTAAGCGACTAGCAATAATAGGTAAAGGCCTACCATACTATCATTCGTACACAAATTTACAAAAATCTGGTGTGGCGCACTCATTGAACTTTCCTTGCTAAATTCAGACCAGCATGAAAAAATTCTTTGGAATATTCTAAATTCTCATTTAATTTGAGAATCGATACTAGTCATATAGTATAGCAGTAATAAGTATAGGCCTACCATACTTTCATTCGTACACAAATTTACAAAAATCTGGTGTGGCGCACTCATTGAACTTTCCTTGCCGTTATGAAAATTTTGGCAAAAACCGACTCGTGTGTATCAGGTGTAAGAATCGAGTTTTCGAAAATATGATTTAAAATTGATCAGCTGACGAGATCAATTCTGCTATCCAGTGAATGAATCAACAGTTCCCTCTCTAACTAAGTTTGCATTTGAATAATCACATTTTCTGGAATTTCTCGAATTTCGAGCTTATTTTCAATTTTAAGTGAAAATGTTACTGGACATTAATTGTAGAGATTTCTATGATCAATCATTTCCGTTTAAAATGTTTTTTTTTTTTAAATTGTTTCTGAAGCCTGATAGTTGGAAATCTAAAATCAAACTTTGCATAGATGGGGCGGAGTTAATTTTTTTGGAAAGCAATACTTTCCTTACTTATGGCAATAGGGCAAGGAAAGTAAACACACGTAATCAAGTCGATAATTGGGAGAGTTTTAGCTAGTTGCATGTGAGAAACTAACTTGTTGCATGTGATGTGTAAAACCATAGAGAAACAGTAGTGTAAGTAGATATACCATGGTATAGGAAGTTTTATGTCGTAACTTTTACTGTTATCTCAAGCCGATAATCCACGTAGTTCTTTCCCTTTAAGCTGTGTGACACTGGTAGTCTCTCATATTGTGCCGATCATACACTCTCACCCGATCAAAACAGTAGAAATCGACAATAAGTGACAGTAATCGGCTTGAGATAACAGTAAAAGTTGCGACATAAACTCATTATACCATGGGATATCTACTTACGCTATTGTTTCTCTATGGTAAAACTAACTTCATTATCAATCTAGATACCAGTGATCTAGTACCTACTTGTAATCAAGAAGTTTAGCAGCTTTAGGTTTGTGTACCTCTGGTTTGTTATTCATTCAAAAACGATGATGCTGCTTAATAACTTGAGACTGAAAGCTAGGGTTTGAAGTACCAGGAGAATTAGACGCCTACATTTTGGACCAAAAATGAATAGACGACTATATGAATCTTTTCTATATGAATCTTGTATGAATCTTTCTTCATGAACGACAGACAACTTATGAGCATGGAAATGATGGAACTCTGGGACCACTATCTGTAACGCGGTGTTTTGTTCAATCTTCTTCTTCTTCTCAGCCTTTTCCAACTCAGATGGGCTCAGCGTTTCGAGTCAGTCTCTTCCAGGAGTCTCAAAATAGGTACAGAATGGAAACTGTGAATCAAACGCCTATTTAACCAATTCTTTTTACATGGCACAATTACTAGACACGTCACGTGACCTTAGGAAGTTCCAATCCTGGTCTTCTGGAGATCAATTGATCCGGATCAGTAAAGTGATCCGAACTTCCCATCAATACTATTACAATGCGACCCTTCCTAACAAGATGGCGGATTTTTGTGCCAGGGTACTAGCCAGGTTTCCATACTGTATGTATTGTCAAATACATACTGTGTCTCAGTCATGGGCTTTGTTTGGTGTTAGTCCCCTCTATGCAAGATCTTGAGCGATACAATTCTCCCATTTCTTCCTAGATCATCTCATCATCCCAGTGCCTTTGACGTCTGAGTGGTCGATCTAAGTGGTTGTTCTATATAATAGGTAAAGTATCAACAACAACAACAACAATAATAATAATTATTATTATAATCCTCTATTTCATCAACTCTCTCAATTGAATATCAGTTATTTATACAGGGTGATTCATAATTATGGTAAAATAATTTAATACGTGATAGAAGAGGTAAAAATAAGGAAAAAGTTCTAATAAACATAATATCCATAAATGCTTCATTAGCGAGCTATACAGGATGAAAGATTTCGCCCGGAATTCAGTTCCTCTGGTGAAATACACCAATGCTGAATTGTTTTGAAAAACTTATGCTGGATTCATATGGAAAAATATCTGAAAAATTGAATAAAACTAGTCTGGAAGCTGTAGTGTGAGTAGTTTTTTGAGAAAAAAGTTTAAATATGCAAAAAATCTAACTAGAAAAACACAGACTTCTACGTTTGATGCCCAATAACTTTCTTTAATGTAGAGTAAACAATCAATTTTTGCAATAAAAATTGTAGAGAATTTAATTCTGAAAAGAATTATGTAAGCTGTGTAAACTAAATTCAAATAAAAGTTGAATAAAATGTATTCTTATGTAGTACATTACACCACAAAAATTTGCTGTTTTATGAGGAGAGAACTAATAACTCATAAGTTGTGGCTGATTGCAAATAGAATATTCGGTTTTTTATGAAAAGTTTTATTTTTGTATGAAAGTAACATATCTGAATGACATTATATCTCGCATATCTGAAAAATCAACTCCGGTTATAAGGAAGATACATCTTACATTATGTACGCTGTTAATGAGTATCGTATCTGACAGTCTTGTACAGTTTTTTTGTTTCCAAGCAGAAGCTCGAGTTTCAGCATTTGTAGCGCAGCAGCTCTTCCATCAAAGTAGTCACAACTGGGTTAAGCTTTCTCAAAGATCACAGCAATATGTGCCCGCTATTGTGTATACACTCACAGCTCAAAAAGCGAATGCAGCTTAATGATGTACTCCAATTAAAAGACTACCAATTAAAAATTCAATTTAATCTTCTCTTTTTCTCAGCGAAGCCCGCGCCATGCTTCGAGTACCCTCTCTGCTCGGTTTTCTTTCATTCATTATCTCATCATATTTTTTGCTTCCAAAGCTTCTTTAACGCGAACGCATGCATAATTATTACTCCAAACATTGAGCCTCCCCCAGTTCTTCATATTGTTTCATCAATTAACTCATCTTCTCGGGAAATTTGAGATGGTATTGTTGTTGTAGCCTGATAAATGTATTATTCAGTTTTATTTTGGGAGTAGAGGGACAGATGTAACTGTATCTCACAATATAGTGATATCTCACTGGTAGTCTATGGTAGAGACATTTATTTCGAAAATTATTCTACTTCAGAACAGCAAACTTAAGTTTTGTGTCTTTCACCTATATACAAACATATCATGTATTGTGGACTAGGTTATACCTCTATGATTGTAAAATCACTCCACTTATATGGTCGTATTTATTCAAATATAATAAAAACAATATAAAACTTGTGGTACCCTCTTATTAAAACATTTTAACGACTATTTTCGACCTGCTTTGGCCATTTTCTAGTAATAAATTTTCTACATTAAAAATATGTGAATTTTTCAAGTAGATAAAATTACAATTTTAAATTTTCTACATTTTAACTTGAAAATGACCAAAGTAGGTTTAAACTAGTCGTTAAAATGTTTTAATAAGAGGGTACTACAAGTTTTATATTGTTTCTCTATGATTGTGTATGATTTATGATTATGTATTAGACTCACTCCAACACAGGTGGAATAGATCTCAACTACAATCCATCAATTGAATTAGAAGTGTTCTATTTTCTCCAAAGTTATCTCTGTCGAACTGTTTTCTAGTTAAAAACCTGATTAAGGATCGATTACTCACATGCTAAACAGTATTCATATACGTCATTGTGGTTACCGGCCGCGTTTAGATACTACTTGCTCCATACCAATACCTACTATTACTTACGAAGTAATAGTAGGTATTGTCCATACCCAGTTTATGAAGAAGACTTTTTTACCTAGTCTCATTACCTGGAGATTACAGTTCTCATTGCTCTCAGGATCGAACTTACACTCAATTGCACAAAAGTCTGTAAACTTTTAATCCCGATTAAATGTAACGAAAACCATTCGGAGAAGCTTTCTTTCCAAAAAAGCATTCCCTGATTGGCTCTCGTAGAATTAAATCATGATTAAAGTTGAACAGGCATCTGTGCAACCGGGCCTAAGTATTCTGAAGGAAAACTTAGTTGACCGAGCGAAGTGAGGTCTAAGATCAAGCCGACGGTTTTGCATTTCCCTTTATATTTATATGTTAACATATTTATATTTATGTGTATATGTTTCGCATTTATGGCGAAACGCAGCAATAGATTTTTATCAAATTTGAGAGGTAAGTTCCTTTTTGAATCCCGCGACGACGTATATAAAAGGCTTTTTGAAATTTTGTATTTTTAAGAATAATACAAATGGAAAAGGAGTCTCCTTCGAATGCCAATATTAACGTAAAAATCAGACTATAGAATTATTCATCATGAATCAGCTGTAGATTGGATTATTAATTGCATGCAATGACGCATGCAATTGATATCTCAATGTAACTTGGTGTGAAATCAGCTGTCGTGTGAACTATCAATTGCAAGCGATGAAGCATGCAATTTGATAACTCGAAGTAGCATATTATTTTCTCCCGACTTTTCTCTGCTTTCAACTCGGTAAGCTTTTGATGATAGTTTCTTGTTGATGATGAGTTGTTTGCAAAAAATTATTGTCGATACAACAAACCAAAGAGCCATTAGTTGTTTACACACCGATATCTCGCCGACACGTCAGGACAGGACATAATTCACTGTGATGGACAGTTTTTATTTATTTATTTACAATGTCACGGAAGACTACAGGCATTACGCCCAAATCATTCTTCACTACTATTTACCAACAAATTGAACATGTGAGAAATTAAAAATAAACGGTAATAGCCTACAATGAAAGATACGGAAGATAATTATGATACAGTGTGTGCTGTAAAGCAATTAGGTATAAATAACATTAAGGTATAAATATAAGCATGGTGAATGGAAATCATGTGAAAGATAAAATTAACTAATATTAATACAGAAATTGAATTATGTTGAATGTAATTCAAAGCTACGGATAAATAAATAGGATAACATTATTATGAAGCAAAGAAAAGAAAATATTGAGGTTAACAAGTCAAGCTATACTAAATATAATATAAGTGTTACATAATCATAATCTATTAGAGGAAGCTGTGGTTTTTACTGCGCGAGGTCCACAGTTCACAGAACTACTAGTAAAAATAAAAAGCCCGGAAATATCTGAGCCCTCATATCTTTGCCAACTTCCTTATGAGTTTAAATATCATAGTAACTTTTCGGTCGTGGTTTAGTGGTAGTTGTTTACTATGTTGTCTGTACTTTGACTTTAATGAACAGATGAACTTCAAAATCGAATGTGTATTTTATCAGTCAGTGTCTCCACAGATTACTGGCGGAAGCTTGTGGTCATAAAAAATTCAGAACTCTGCCAAGCTAACTAAATTTTATCTCCAGCTTCAGTTTCCCTGGAGACCTCTGAATTCATCACAGCCCTCCAGCCATAAATAGACCTATACGCTTCTCTGATACCACTGGAGGTGGTAAGGGTTGAGTTGGTGTATAATGCACACTCAAACACGGATCTGTGGAATATGGTGTTGGATGATGATGACTTATCGTTCAATATATATACGATCCTTATTACGCTTCAAAAAATAAGGTTGCCCGCTTCCGTTTCTTCCATGGCGAGATTCTTATCAAATTGACAGCATTTGCTGGATGAGAAGAATGTGTGTTATTTATGGGAAATTCTGACAGTTTGGAGTTAATCTAGCTATGGAATTCCAATCAAAGAATCTAATCGAAGAACCAAAAACTCAACAAAATTAATATCCAATTCAATTATTCAAATTCAGCTTTTCTCCAAAAGTATTCTAGAAAAGAACAGTTCATCCGGTAACTACAATTCTATCATTCATAACTGTAAATAGAGATAATTTACTTCCGTTTGCTATTCAGGCGATTGGTTTGAATTGTTGTCGAACAAAATGGAGACAGTGAGACGCTATGATGGTTTAGCATCGACCAATAGGGAAGTTTGAAATGGGCGTGGACGGCAAATGAACTACTCGCTTGTGATTGGTCGACGTTGACGATTGTGAACTTCACTTTCACTCCTCATCGCTTTCTGAACTAACACTTGGATTTTTGAACGAGCGTTAGCGAAGTTCTCTCTTTTGGCTTACTAGAGCCCAAAGTCGTTTTCTGTATGTTTGTATGTTCGACAAGAACTTTAGAGAGATTTGATCAATCAGCTTCAAATTTTGAACACGAATTCTTCGAACCTTTTCACAGGTCAAGTTCGTTGGACAACAAAATTGACTCACTTATACGTCCTTTTTCAGGATATAGAATTAACATTGAAAGAGCATAAGAAAAAAATTTGTTTTGATCCATCATTTATCAGTCAGTTGGAATTATTCGCATACTATTTCTGTAATTTTCCATTCATTTAATGAAGCTGATGCTATTATTTGGCAGTTGTCACACAGGCTTTAAGCGCCGACACATGATTTTAGCTGAATAATACACAACATTAATCTATAAGTTCTATATTAACTCGCTTCCGATAACGTCTGTCTGCCTGTCTGTAACATACACGTAATTAATACAACTTGTGATAGCAGTTGCTATGACAAATTTGTTTTGTTCAAAGTGTTAAAATGTCAGTAGAAGCTACTATTTGAGCTACTAACACTCTTGATTATTCAATGTAGGTACTCATTCATTCCATTAATGTATCATTTATACGGTTTGAGATATCGATGTACGAGTTTTCCATTAATTTTCCTTTGATATTCTGTATCGGAATCACATGACCACCTTCTCATTTGAAAAAATTAAGTTGGATTCAGAATGAAGTTGGATCCAAGATGGCGTACAAAAGTTTTAAAGCGACAGAAAATTGTTCTTCAATTGGAATAGGATTCCCATGGAACCTACTACTGTAATATCATACTTGTGAAAGTAATAATTCCAAAATCATTTCCATCAGCTCTGTACAGAGTTTTTCTAAATGATGGACCCATTTTCAAAAATTGGTATTTATTAAAGTAAAAATACAAAATAGACAACCTTCATACCAATGGAAAGAGAAAGTTTCAAAGTTTTTTTTAAAACCTTACAAGTGCTCAATGTGGCCTCCGGCTGCTGCACGGCAAACATCTACGAGGTAGCCATATAATAACTATACTTGTAATTATTACAAGTTGCGGATCTCAGAGATCAATACAACAGTTGATGAGCGAGTTCTTCAACCCAGGGGGTCTCTAGTCTATTATCTTCTATTTTTTCCATTACAATTTTTTTGAAGAAATTTCCAATGTATTGTATAGTTAACCGTTGTTCATAGTAACGAGTTTGCAATTTGTACAATTGATTACAAAGTTTATATCTACTGCATGAAATCCACTATCATGAAATTGTAAATCATAAAACAATCAATATTATAACTTATTTCAGCGTAATGTGAATAGACAAGAATCCCATTAGAATTTATGGGAATAATATTGTAACTGTAACGGGCACATTCTCTGGCACTGATAAGCTGAGGGAATTCAGCTTATTGAGAATTGAATATTTGCTTGTGCTCGTCACTCCTCAACCTTCTGGTCTGATTCAACCATCCATCAATTTAATTCAATTTGGCCATGCACTTCAGTATGAGGAATGTATCAAGGTTCTAGGAGTTTTCATAGATAAGAATCTATCACATCAACACCTTATCAAGGAGGATCTTTGCCACAATGCATCAATTCAAGAGGTTGAGGAAGTTTCTCCCAACCAACCTTCGTGTTATGCTTGTTCGAAGTCTTGTCCTGCCCATTGTGGACTATGGCAGCATGGTCTACAATGACATAACTGGAGAGCTTGATATGAAATTGCAGCGTGCATTGAACTATGCAGTTAGGTTCATATATGATGCAAGAAGGGATGACCATATCACACCTTCTCCTTTTTATTGGAGACTGCAATTGCTGAAACTGCATATTATGTCTTGTATATCACCTAGTTGTCGAAGGCAAGGGTCCGCAGTATCTGAAAGAGAGATAGTTTATTTATTATCTATTCCATCTACCCTCTATTGTATTTTATTATAAAGTTTAATTTTTCATGGTATACTTTCATGATGAGTTTCATTCCACATGGATGCAAATAACAACTTTAGTTTGCTAATGTGATCTAGTATAGTGTTGATGGTTCAATATGTACAGTATTATTTTCTTCAATATTTGTAATTGATCAATACTAATGTGGAACTGTGAATGATTATTTATTTCTTAAGTTTCATTTAATTTTATACTGTCTATTTTTTGTAAATGTTACCATAGGCAACAGCCTTGTAACAATTATCAACAAGCCTTGTAACAATTATCAACAAGCCTTGTAATAAGCCTTGTAGCCTTGTAACAATCTTATCAATCTCATACCGTTGTCTCCTGTGTCTGTGTTTCCTCAGGCCGGCCGACGCCTCGCGTGAGCTGGTGGCGTGACGGCGTGTCGCTGGACGACGGAGACGAGCCGGTGACGGCCGACAGAGTCCGCAACGTCCTTGTTCTGGACCAGCTGCAGCGGAAACACCTGGGTGCCCTACTCACCTGCCAGGCGTCCAACACGCGCCTCGTGCCTCCTCTATCAACCACCATCTCTATCGAGCTGTACTGTGAGTTATAACATCTATTTCTATCATTTTTACTTTTATCATTTTCTGTCACTTTTATCATAATATGATAGGAATAGATGTAATGAAGTACTGTGTCAACTTGGTAGAATGGCAACGTCGCATTGTAGGCTCATTTAACTTGTCAATCCGAATTAAAAGCAGTTGAAATATGTGAAATACTATTCATTGAAAGAAAATCCTTAATAACATATAAGTCAGCGCACTCGAGGTAGCTGTTGTTAGGGTTATTAAACCAGTCCTTCGGGCTACTATCTCACGGACTTTAGGGCTAGTCCTAGGGCTACTAAACCATCGTTCTTTCTAATTTGACTTCTACAACATGAATTCATTGTTCCTATTCCTTGAAACTTCTATGGTTCTGAGAACCATATTGGAATTGGAATTTTTTCACAAACTGCAATTTTTGATAATTCAGTTATTGTATGGTGCGTGATGATGATAGCAGGTTTCTTTGCATATCAGAAACCCTACATGGTTTAGTAAATATTGAGCTTTTATTGCTGATGATGCTCACTTGAGTTTTTCGCTTATGCGTGGGTAATGGGAAGTGCGAAGTAAGATGATTCCTGTAGCAACGAGACCAGCAAGTAACGGTAAAATGAGAGTTCCTCCCGTTTTTAATATGTTGCAATTAAGTTGCTTTTTGTAATACAAGCACTGTATACATACCAGTGATGTATTACATTTTCAAATCTAATTTCAAGAAACCATGACAAGAACTGCAAAGCAAAGAAGAATTATGTGGGACATAATATTAATGGTTTTTAGAAAAAGCTCCAACAAGCTGCAATTATTTAGTGGTCGTGAAGCAGGGTTTTTCAGCAGTCAACTAACACTTGCTTGATACTGTACTATCAAGACTCTGTAATACTACAACTTGAGTTTTTTTATTAGCAGCGTCGATCTCAATTTTTCATCGTGACACAGACGCGGATCGTGGCACAAATGACGCGCATGCGCGTTGCAAAAAAGTCAAAAGTGGTGTTGAATTATGTCGGCTGTTGATGGTGGTGGAGAAGAGGGTTTTAAGGGTACCGTCTCACTTAGTTGACTTGTGCGCTAAGAAGTGGTGTGTGGAGACTTGAAACGAAGCTGAGGCTTTAAAAACGTTAGGAGGCCATTTCAAAAAAAGTTGAGCTCATGACTTGATGGGGACTTAGTTTTGGGAGAGGGGTGGGGGTATCAAGCGGTACAAGTGCATGTCTCGACACTGTTATTCACGCTTTATAGCACGGTCATTTATTAGTGGAAACAGGGTGAGACGTCCTTCTCCTTCTGCTCCTCCTCCTCCTCCTCGCCATCCACCTCCTCATCCTCCTCCTCCACCTCCTCCTCTTCCTTCTCGTCCTGCTTCTCCTCTTCTTCCTCCTTCTCCTCCTCTTCTTCCTCCTCACCACCAACCGCTATATCCCCCGAAAGATCTCCCAAATCTCCCATCGTTTATTTAGTGACCCCCGAATTACATCCTAACTGAATTTCCGTCCCCGCTTTAAGTCCCCCACATAATATTGCGTCGTATCAATTTAATATGTGGCCCAATCGTTGAGGGCGTTCTGGAGCCTTACAAGACTTATAGCCAATGCTTCCATTCATTTTGAATTGTCCTGAGTGTCTTAGAGAGGATGTCACTTGTTTCCAATTGAATTCAACTGACTTGATTTATTAGGTGCTGTTTTTACAACCGAACATTAAAGGAACATTGTGTGAAAATGATAGAAGATCGTCTATTTCTCACATTTGCATTTCAGTTTTTGAACTATGGATGTTGTTACACTCATATCGTAACGATGTCGCATCGTGAGATTCAATAATGAAAAAGCGGTGTGAATAGTTGTTTCCTGAAGCTGCATATCCAAATTCAAATATAAATAATTATTAAAATGTATCCCTTCAAATAAGTTTTTTCTTTAACTTAAAGAATAATACAACTCAATTACATGGAATTCCTCTACAAAGAACAGTCGTCTGCGTTTGATATGTTTGTATCTTGTTAATTGCTTGTTGTAAATGTGAGTTTAATTTTCAATAGAAAGTATTGATATTTTCTGAACCACAAGGCTCATCCTCCTAATATTTTTACTTTCCTTGCCCTATTACCATAGGTAAGGAAAGTATTGCTTTCCGAAAAAAATTAAGGTACCCAAATTTCCAAATCTCTATACGTCTTAAGGTCCCCTGAGTCCAAAAAAGTGGTTTTTGGGTATTGGTCTGTATGTGTGTGTGTGTGTGTGTGTGTGTGTGTGTGTGTGTGTGTGTGTGTTGTGTGTGTGTGTGTGTGGTGTGTGTGTGTGGTGTGTGTGTGTGTATGAGTGTATGAGCGTCTGTGTATACGATATCTCATCTCCCAATTAACGGAATGACTTGAAATTTGGAACTTAAAGTCCTTACACTATAAGGATCCGACACGAACATTTTCGATCAAATGCGATTCAATATGGCGGCTAAAATGGCGAAAATGTTGTCAAAAACAGGGTTTTTCGCGAATTTTCTCGAAAACGGCTCCAACGATTTTGATCAAATTCATACCTAGAAAAGTCATTAATAAGCTCTATCAACTGCCACAAGTCTCATATATCTAAAAATTTTAGGAGCACTGCATCATCTATGCAAAGTTTGGTTTTAGATTCTCAATTATCAGGCTTCAGATACAATTTAAACAAAAAAATTTGACTGGAAAAGATTGAGCATAAAAATTTCTACAATTAATGTTCAGTAACATTTTCACCTAAAATTGAAAATAAGCTCAAAATTCGAGAAAATAAGACTAGTCAATTGCAAACTGTTGATTCTATTAAATCATTCACTATGAAGAGATAGCAGATCTCGTGTATATCTAGCGTTATTGTCCTGTCACCAGCTGGCTCAGATCTTAGAAAAGTAGACAAGAGATGCACGGGAATACTAGCGTCAGTTGATAAATTTTCATAACGGCAAGGAAAGTTGTGTGAGTGCGCCACACCAGATTGAAACTTTACACCATCTTCTCTTTATTGTATTTTGTGTTCAATTTTCTAGTTTCTCGAAATTTAACTCAAACGTGACTATGACAATGACTACGACTATGCCTCGTTTCGGAAAGCCAATTTTCTGACTCCAGCTGTTTAATAGTATATTGCGCTACAAGCACAGAAAGTTAGTGTTTACGGTATGAGGATAGTTTCATCCAAATACCGTAAACACCTTTCTGAGAGAGTCGCGTACGTACTCTGAGAGTACGTAGGGTACTCAAAGTGGGGTGGAAATTTCCGATCTCACCCTCCTGAACACAATGCACCATATGGCACAGTTGTCCAAACACATTTTCAAAAAAGTTTATTGCAAATGTAGACTATTTGTAAATTGTATTAATTCGAATTTGTAATGCATAAATGTATTATAATTATAATCATTAGGCTATAAACCTTGATAAAAAAAAACAAGATCATGAAAACTCTTTTCTCTTTCACCTTTCTTAGTTCCATGTTAGCGGCCGGAAAGGGTACTCTTTCCGGCCTTAGCCGGAGAGAAACCTGATGTCAGATGAGAGTCGTCTGCAAACAATGTTTCAGATCTACGTAGGGACTGGAAAACAGCTGCTTTCTGTGCAGTGTGGCGAAAAGTCTAGAACTTAACCAAATTCCGAACTCGGAAAGTGGCCCTAAATGATACTCCAGCTACATTCTCCATAAAATTAATCAGGCTCATTCTCTCATAAAATTAGTCAATCATTAGCATACATTATCAAGCACTATTTTCTGGTCTACAATAATCCATTAAATGATTAAGAATAAAATTGAATTATTCAAGAATCATTCGAACTTTTATCACAATAAACCTTTTCAACAGAGTACAGAGCTGATGCAAACACCAGTATTCCGATGCTTGAGAGCAGTAGCCTATTTTGTCAGGCGAATCCCACAATGCGTCGCTTTCAGTGCAAGCGCAAGAGTTTGAGAGGAGTGATGTGGTTGGCTGGCTCTAGCTAGCCCTGGCCGAGCATTGCATGTTATCGTAGGCCTGACAAATGGAGCGACATTGGTCCGGACAAAGGCCGAGTGGCGAAAGCTGCCAAAATAATGCCATTCTTTGCTCACCAAACACTTGTCACGAGCTGTGTGCTCGCTGGTCATTGTTCAAGTCCACAACTTGTCCGAGACCAAGATCCCTCCAATGGAGGATCGAGTTTTCACAACAAGAGGGGGTGCGTTGAATGATCAAGACATAAAATTGGATAAGACTACTCATTTATTTCACAGAGAGAGATAAAGCACGTGGTAAACAATCATAATAATCCTATAGAGAAATCATTTAAGCTCCATGAAAATTCTCTTCAAATAGGACCTTTATCAATATTTATTTAATTTAATTTTATAATGTCAATTTTTGTAAATGTTACTTCTGACGTTATTTTTGTGAATAACGGTTTGCCTGGCTTGGCCGCAGTCGGTAAAGCATGAGTGCAAAAATATATAAGTCTGGTTGTGGTTTTTAGAATACAACTTAGATAAAGTTCTTATAAGTTTGCTCAGGAGCTCCCGTAGCTTACTGCTCTTGGACAATTTATATAAATCTTTGGAACGTATTATTTCCAGAGATTTAATTATCAATGCACTATATTGCTGAGTAAACCAGCTTATTCTATTAATAATAAAATCGGATGGTAACTTTCTTGATAATTCAATACTGATAATTCGATAAATGAATATGAGATTTGTCATGCATGGAATTGGGGAATCAAATAAAGGATACACCATAAAAAATTTGATACATATATTGTACAAATAAATATCAAAAACCAAATAAATGTGGAAACATATAGAGCAACAAGCACACACAATACATATAAGAACAAATATATCAAAAATAAAATATCACAGATTGGCTCACTACGTTTTAGCTCTTTAGCACGAAACGTTACGATGTGCTTTTAATTCATTAATAATATGCATTTATTTTCATGCAGCTTAGGTATCGACTTGCTGCTGCTTGTCGATTTTAAAAAATCTCACTGTATATCTTCTTTCCAAAAATCATGAAAATAATCAATTGATAGATCATAAATTATAAATATATTAATATCTATAGATCTCAGTTTATTTCTCAATATGATGTATATATCTCAGGGCTTAAGGTTCGGCCTCTGATGGAAGTAGATAAATCAATTTATCCAGTGAACAAGAGCTACATTATATCTTTACAAATTGTTAAATAAAATCAATGATTGAGTGAGCATATGTATATTATAAGATTAAAATTAAATATTCCTTTTATCTGTGCACCTTTGGATATGTAAATTTGATACAACTCTTATCCAATAAAATATATTTTTTGTACCTTCTTAAGACTTGCGCAAGTTTTACAATAATTTTTAGTATTTATAACCTTTCCGACGAGCTAGCTTTTTATATTTGTTTCACTCGAAGCACTTAGGGCGCCCTAACTTTATGTATTTCGATAATCTATCACTCACGTGCTGAATTTTTAAAAGATGTTGGCGGCGATCCGAATTTCCTGGTCTTCCTGGATTTTTGGTGGCCGAAATCGTCTTCTCCAAGGGAATAAATAAATGTTTAAATGACTTTTGCTTCAATGCAGCATCACCAAGTCTTATGAAAAATTAATTAATGAGTTTAAACTTTAAGTCTTTCAAAAGTACATTCTAACAAAGGGTCTTGTGCTCTACAAAATTTAGTGTCGTTCCATAGTGGCGTCTGGCAGGCAAGTGGGAGGTTCTACTCTTATTTCTACAATTTCATTTCCGACTTACAAATTTACATATATTTAAATAATTCACTACTACGTCATCAAAAGGATCAAATAGTCCGTGCCAATCTGCTAAATTATTACCTATATCTTAGGTATAATATTTTATACTTTCTCGGACCATATCCGATACATAAAACTGAGTAGTGATAATTTATAAATTCTTATCATTTATAGAAATATGTATATATACATTTGAATCGGTTCTCTATTGCCGCCCATCGATTACTGCAATTTGATTGGTTCATGCAAATTCATTAACGTATCCATGCGCCTAGGAATTACTTCCTTAATATTCTAATTTATTTTTATTTGGTGGTTTATGTATATTCATTACAGATAATAGATTTTTTTAGAATTTATAAGTTGTTCCTCCCTCTACAACAATTAGCCATGTGCTTTCCAAAGTCCTCTAGTTGAATACCATTTGTTTACAATAAATTTTTGCCAAGGTGTCTGGCTAGATTTCACATTATGCAACTTGATCGATTATTAGGTCGCCGATCAGTAGGTATTTTAAGCCTAACCTCAAATTTTCCAATACTTTATATAATATAATAAGTAGCAAATAAAATTCTTTTCTATTCGGCTGTTCTAATTTTAGCCATGGTACCCGTTATTATCTAATCGTTCAATTGTTGTTATCGCATTTGGCGATAATAGAATAGCTGTTTTACTTCAGACCTATAAAATTCTTCCAAATAGGGATTTTGCTTGCCTTTCAAATTTTAATATGTTACATACTATAGGCAACAGCCTAGTAACAATTGTCAATAAATATCTTATATTATCTTATCTTATCTTTATCAAATAGAACTTCCCCTCTCCTAATAGTGGATTGAATCTACATTCCAAGAGAGGGGTAAGTTGAGTGAACAAGACATAAAATTGGATAAGACTTCTCATTTATCTCACAGAGGAAGATAATGCACGTGGTAAACATAATAGTACTATAGAGGAATAGAGAGTCATCTAAACTATATTATGGAAATGCTTATCAAATAAGGCTTCTCATCTATTGCACAAGATGAGATGAAGAGCATGGTGAAGATATTTATGTAATATTATGATATTATGGATCGAACATAATCAATTATAAAAAATGTAATAATTTCAACAAATTTTTGTTTAGTAATATTGTGTAACCTGGTTGGCTCAGTCTGGATATTTATAAAATATTATGATGAATGAATTGAACATAATCAATTATTAAGAATATAATAATTGCAAAATATTTTCAAATAATAATATTGTGTAACCTGATTGGCTCAGTCTGGGTGTCAGAGTTTTCAGATTTGTTGAAAGTGATACAAAAATAAATCTAATCAAAATGTTTCATTATTCATAAATTATTATCCGTTCAATAAATTTTGAATATCTTATAATGCGTAAGTACTGTATTATCAATATATTATAATATATTGAGTATTATATCTTACATCAGTTATTATTATTTTTTAGGAAGTGGATTATTTCCTCCCCGTTCGGTGTTGGAATATTCTATAGTCCATGCAAAACTCAGTTTGAAACACAGGGATTTATGGTCAATGTTATTTCAATATAACAATAGAAGCACACAGTTTTAATGCTTAATCTATCAAAGAGGCATACGCTCTCTTATTCGCTCTTTCTGTCACAGAATAGGCTCATATGATTCTGTAAAATCTGGCATCAATGTAGCCTACTCCATAGGAGCAATACTGCGATCTAAGGTTTGCACCGACAGTAGTAGAATTTCTTGATAATAAATGTCCACAGAGACATTTTACTGTGATGCAAAATACTTGGCGTAGAATGCAATTGAATTGGAAAGATGGATTGATCATTGGGAACTAGCTCATTCCGGGCCAATGAATGACACAGTTGGTGTTCATTCATTCAAAGCAGGTCACTGAGCAGCGGGTGTTCCATGCATTACACTAGTATGCTGAATCACCAGCGTAGAATTTCAGATAGCACATAAAACTGATGCTGAATCAATTGATGCAGAATCTGATTGAAGCCTAGTTTTTCTGTTCTGCATAATTCCGATTATTAATTTGTCTGTCGATAGCGAAATTATTCGTAAATATACGAATTTTGTTTTCTATAGATTCTACTAGTGTGAAGTTATTATAAATTGGACGTTGTGCTAACCTAATAAATAAATAAACTTTATAAATCGATTATTACAGTTTACTTTGATCCCAGCTTTTAGCATGTAATGACTAGATTTGTAAATTAGGAGAGTGACATCTGATTTACTAAGACTTCCTAAATCGTATACCACTTGTTTCCAGAAATCGTTTGTATTTCTCGGCCCTAAGTTTTTCAACAATATTCCTCTTGAAATTAAGAGAACACAAAATCGGCTTGTTTTTAAAACAAAAGTTCATGGATGGCTTAGAGGTCTTATGCCTGGCTATCTAGAGACCTTATTCAATGTGGTTTCATAGTTAAGATACTCTGATAATGGTGGTTATGCATTGGGAAAAATGAGGTGGAATTGGAAAGTGAGCATGGTTAGTGTGAATGTGTGAGTGATTGGTTGCTAATTTTTCTTTCTTTCTTCTTTTTATATTTTTCTACTTCTCTATAAATTCATAAATTATCAGATATTCATTCCTGCTCGCAGACGTAGAGTTTTGTGCTCTCAGCAAGCAGTATTTTTCTATCCAAATTCACAAATTAGTCCTGGTTTAGCATGTTCGAATTCTTGTCTGATGTTATTGTTTAATAAATTAGACTTTTATGTACTTTATAAATTATTAACATATTACTCTAATATTGTTAAGCTGTATTATTTTTCCTCATAATTTGTAAATATTGTGAATTGGATTGAATAAAATTTGAATTTGAATCTGTAATTATGCAATTCTCTTAGGGTATTGGTTATCCTATTTTATACATTCAACATTCAGGTTTCAAGGCTGGAATTTTTTTTAAATCCAAAGATAACTTGAGCATCAACTTTTGTGGATACTTCAATGAATCCAGAAGCCTTCAATGAATCAAAGCATTGATTGATAGTTTCATTTATTGATGGAGCTTGAGTTGAAATTTTTCAAACACAAACTTGTGTGTCTTTGAAGTTCAATCATTTACTTTTTGGCAATATGTTGATTTGTTTGATTCATCTAATTAGTTCCTCAAGTTATTCTAAAGATGCGTACAGATATACGCGCCGCGAACATGAGCAATTCACTTTTAATCAGCTGACTATATCTGTATTTTTACAGAAACGGTAAGATCTCTATACTTATAAAAGGCTAAGCCCCTACAGACTGAAATCATACCACAACCCAAACTACTGAGCCTAAAAACTTGAAATTATGCACGATTGTTTATGGTAGCCTGAAAACATCCACTAAGAAAGGATTTTCAGAAATTTGCCACCCTGAGAGAGCTGGGGCCCCCCCAAAATTTTGTACTTTTTAACCGCTCATTGCACAGCAAAGTCATGAGGAACTTTTTTCTTCAGGTACGAAAAAAAATTAGATCTATGCAGAAAAATTTCGATCAGGAGCACAGGGGGGTCCAGGAGAGGGCATTTTTCGAAAATTTTGATGTAAAATCACACTACAGCTCAAACTAATTGTTCTACAGACTTGAAACTTTGCAAAAATATTCTTCAAACATGCTAGACGCACACTAAGAACGGATTTTGAGATATTTTGCCTCTAAGGGTTTCAAAGGATGAAAAAGGATCCTATTTAGTAAGGTTATGAACATGGTAAGGTGAATGCCATATGGAACTGATTATAATTGACACATGATATTCTAACATTATGTTGTAATCATTGGTAAGCTTAAAATAATTTTATCAATCAGCTGATCGAATTTAATTTTCTGTGGATGGAAAGCGCAAGCTTATTGCCACGTGTTTGATCCATTGTTGTATGCTTATGCTTGGCCTTCTGTCAGCTGAATAATGGAGTCTCATACATTCTGATTAGAATACTAAGCACAGAGCTTTTCTTTGGTTAGGAGTTTGTTGATAATTCTTTTTTAAAATTAAATTTTATTGCAACACAAAAAAAAACATTGAAAATTTCTTGATAGACAACAAGATGTCAAACATAAAACCTACATTTATTTGTTGCACGGCCAGAAAAAGACAAACTTGAGTACTATTAGCCGTGAGTTCATTCAATATAACTTATATTTTTGTGTAGATATTTTGTGAACAAAAAGTACGAGTTGATGAGAGATGTGAGTAATTTTTTATATTAGATCTAAATGGTTATTCATATTGTGGTAGTCTGGGTCACTTCAATCAAAGTTTTTCATTTTGTAGCTAATAAATTCCATACGTATTGATTGTCCATAATGTATCCAGTGTCCATAATTGAAGTGATTGAACTACTCAAAATTATTGGCTTACTGGTCCTTCATAGAATTTATAGTATTTTTGGTGATTGAGCCTGTCTTTTTTCAGCGCTGACTATTAATAATAAAAGCTTTATTTACAACTAGCTTACCTGGAGAACTTCGTACCGCCAAAAAGTCAATGTATCTCATGTCACACTTTACTTTAGATGCTGAAGCATATTATCTCAATATGATCTTGAATCATGATCATCTTTCCGTTCTTCGGAAGCCGCTAGGCCGACAATTTCGAAAACATAGGTCTGTGAAAAATGGATTAATAAATAATCATTATTAGCCACCCTATTAAAATTTCTGGTCAGGAACCATCCCCAATATTCACACAACATATTCCCAAAGTTTCATGCCGTTATGTCAAATATTTTTCAAGTCATAGGGAACAAACACACAAACAGACATTCATTTTTATAAATATCTATATAGGCTATATATAAGATTTTCAAATTATCAAGTTTGAAAGTAGATCCTTGCGAAGCACGGGTTCCTGCTAGTACAGATATAAAAAGCTTGGCATCAGCTGATTAAAAGTGTATTGCTCATGTTCGCGTCACGTAAATCTGTACGCACCTTAAGGGGAAATCATTCACGATATTCACAAATAGCATCGAATCTTCTCCCTAACACGAATCATTGACAAGGAGTGATTCATGATCTAGTGGATAGATAGCAGCATAAAGATCCCGGCTTCAAACCCTCTCATTAACAAAAGTTTTTTAACCAGATCACTTCCGTGTTAGGCTAGCTTCACACGCATTCGGTTCGGTTCGTTTTCGGTTCGGTTCGTTACCGAAAACGAATGAGGAGGCTTTCATACATGTCAGGTTTTAACTTGTACGGTTCTAATTAGGCATTTTCTTCTCAAACACAGCTGTGTTTGGATTTTCACAGTTCATGCTGGTATATTTAAATATAACAGCTGGTGTTAAATTGTAAGATGTTATTTCTTGAACAAAAAATTTTGAAGTTAATTGAAAACTGTGAATTATTTGAATAGTTTCTTTTTGATTATGTTAATTTTGGATGTTTAGAGGGATTATTTTTTTAGATTGAAAATTTGTTCCTTGTTTTGACACATGGTATATAAACTTCATCTCTTCTCTCCATTGATGAAATCATGTAATAATAGTGGAAAAATAAAAAAATAAAAATTCTCTTTAAGTTTTCATTTATATCTTTCATATTTTTTTAGCAAACTATTCATTGAGAAAAAATGTTCCTGTGAACTAACAGTAATGAATTGACCATAAGATTTTGACTTGGAAAAATTTTAAACAGATAATCACGATATCAAGTTAAAATAAAAACAAAAAAGGCAAGCGTGTGTAAAAGACTTTGTTTTTTCCTGTTTCCCCAGCAACGAATTCGAATATGATGAAACCTATTCGTGTCGAGGGGGCGTTCGGTGCTATGTGGTTGCTATTCGGTACCGAATTCAAACCTAATCATCGTTTCACACTTATCGGAATTTGCCGAAAACAAAACGTACCGAACCGAACCGAAAGTGTGTGAAAGTAGCCTCTCGTTAGCAACGAATTGATTGAAACCTGATGGAATTTATTAGAGTCAAGTGGGAGTTTGCCAACCTCTATTCGGTACCGAATTCAAACTGAATTACCGTTCCACACTTATCGGAATTAACCGAGAACGAAACGAACCGAATGAGTGTGAAACCAGCCTTATTGGATGGGTACGTTAAATTGCTGGTCCCGGCTGAAGTATGACAGTCGTAAGGCCCATTAAATTACATATTCAGGCAAGGTGGAACCTTCCCGCAAGGGACTCCCCACCAACAAAAGCCATACGAATGTATTATTGACTAATATCAAACAATATTGAAGCCATACAAAAGCCATACGTATATGCTCTTAACTTTATCAATCGATTATTCCAGTTTACTTTGATTTCAGCTTTTATCATGTAGTGACTAGATTTGTAATTATCCAATGCTCTTAGGTATTGAGTACCGTATCTTATTTTATACATTTAACATTCAGGTTCCAAGGCTAGAACTTTTTGTTAAATCCAAAGTTAACTTAAGCATCAACTTTTGTGGATACTTCAATGAATATAGAAGCCTTGAATAATCAAAGCATTGATTTGAAAGAGTTTCAGTTATTGATGGAGCTTTAGTTGAAATTTTCCAAACACAAACTTGTGTGTCTTTGAAGCTCAATCATTTACTTTCTGGCAATATGTCGATTTGTTTGATTCATCCAATTAGTTCCTCAAGTTATTCTAAAGGTGCGTACAGATATACGCGCCGCGAACATGAGCAAATCACTTTTAATCAGCTGACTATATCTGTATTTTTACAAAAACGGTAAGATACAGATATAAAAAGCTTGGCATCAGTTGATTAAAAGTGTATTGCTCATGTTTGTGGCGCGTAAATCTGTACGCACCTTAAGGGGAAATCATCCACAATACTCACAAATAGCATTGAATCTTCTCCCTAGCACTAATCATCGACAAGGAGTGATCCATGATCTAGTGGATAGATAGCAGCTCAAAGATCCCGGGCTCAAACCCTCTCATTAACAAAAGTTTTTTAACCAGATCACTCCCGTGTTAGGCTAGCTTCACGCATTCGGTTTCATTCGGTTCGGTTCGTTTTCGGTTCGGTTCGTTACCGAAAACGAATGAGGAGGCTTTCATACATGTCAGGTTTTAATTCGTACGGTTCTAATTAGGTATTTTCTTCTCAAACACAGCTGTGTTTGGATTTTCACAGTTCATGCTGGTATATTTAAATATAACAGCTGGTGTTAAATTGTAAGATGTTATTTCTTGAACAAAAAAATTTCAAGTTAATTGAAAATTGTGAATTATTTGAATAGTTTCTTTTTGATTATGTTAATTTTGAATGTTTAGAGGGATTATTTTTTTAAATTGAAAATGTGTTCCTTGTTTTGACACATGGTATATAAACTTCATCTCTTCTCTCCATTGATGAAATCATGTAATATTCGTGGAAAAATAAAAAATAAAAATTCTCCCTCAGTTCTAATTTATATCTTTCATATTTTTTAGCAAACTATTCATTGAGAAAAAAATGTTCCTGTGAACTAACAGTAATGAATTGACCATAAGATTTTGACTTGGAAAAAATTGAAACAGATAATCACGATATCAAGTTGAAATAAAAACAAAAAAGGCAAGCGTGTGTAAAAGACTTTGTTTTTCCTGTTTCCCTAGCAACGAATTCGAATATGATGAAACCTATTCGTGTCGAGGGGGCGTTCGGTGCTATGTGTTTGCTATTCGGTACCGAATTCAAACCGAATCATCGTTTCACACTTATCGAAATTTGCCGAAAACGAAACGTACCGAACCGAACCGAAAGTGTGTGAAAGTAGCCTCTCGCTAGCAACGAATTGAAACCTGATGGAATTTATTAGAGTCAAGTGGGAGTTTGCCAACCTCTATTCGGTACCGAATTCAAACCGAATTACCGTTTTACACTTATCGGAATTTACCGAAAACAAAACTAACCGAATGAGTGTGAAACTAGAGTTATTGGATGGGTACGTTAAATTGTTGGTCCCGGCTGAAGTATGACAGTCGTAAGGCCCATTAAATTACATATTCAGGCAAGGTGGAACCTTCCCGCAAGGGACTCCCCACCAACAAAAGCCATACGAATGTATTATTGACAAATATCAAACAATCATGAAGCCATACAAAAGCCATACGAATATACTATTGACTGATATCAAACTATGAAGCATAGTTTCCGAAATCTTTGTTCAGTTTGCCATGGTATTCACGATTCACATCTCATACAATTCCACCAATGATCACACTGATATTTCGAAACACATTCACTAATTCAACATGAAAGTACGCCTGTCATGTAATACGCTTGTGACGACCGCTTATAATTAAATTGACCAAATTATGAACTAATGACAGTGCTGAGAGATGTCCACATTCAATTATCGGCTCGATCATTCTACACCACCGCCAAACCGTATAAAATAGTTGTGTAGTGATTAAATCCACTTGAAACAGTCAGTATTGGTTGAGGTTATACAGAATGCTGATAGTTTCAAGTGAATCTGATGATTGCAAGTGACCGCAAGCGTTGGGCGGTTCGTCGTACGTAATACGTATGTACGTATAATACGTTGGCGTAATACGCCACTAATGCGCCGGCTGAAAATCTCTACGGACACGAACAATCGCATCAGCGCAGACCGCAGCGTTGGCTACATTGCTCATAACACTGTTGCCAATCTCCATTTGTAGCGCGCAATACTACAAACTGCGAATTACCGCGCAGCTTACGATGGAAGCGATGATGCCTGAATTGAACAATAATGCATGTTAGTAGTTCTACCCTCCTCTGTTTGGTCTGTACCCTTCACGTGTGCTCACGAATAAAAGTGTTCAATCCAGGAGAGTGTGACTTAATTGGATGAATTCGAGTATGATTGGATTTGATTTGAAAATGATTTCTTCTTCTTCTTCTTCTTCTTCTTCTTCTTCTCTCTTCTACTTTTTTCTATCTAGTTCATATTCTTCAATATCTTTCATTCGCTCTTTCTTCTTCATCCTTGTCTTCTTGTTCCTTCATCCTTGTCTTCTTTAATATTCAATATATTCTGACAAAAAAGTACTAATGAATCCATTCATGATGCAATGAAAAACTCTATTATTGAAACTTACCCCGGCTGATGATCTATGCTGTAAGTCAGAGTGATTTTTACTTATAGGTTTGGGTGGTAAAAGGGTAAAGGAAAGAATTAAGGAAAAGAGAAATGTAAATAAGATCGCTTGACTCTGATGATTTACGATGTAGCCAGGCACTGCAGAGAGTTGTTGAATCATGTATGGAATTCTGCTTCTCGATTTTACTAGGTATTCACTACTACTATCAATAGATAAAAAATACTCAAATTCTCACATGTACTTTAAAATCAATTATTACTCCCTACGATTGGAGACACGGAATTACAATTGATAATTTCCGATAGAAATACAAACAAATCAAGGAACAAGTCGAGGTATGCGAACCGACTGACTTGAAAAGTACAAGACAAACAATTAAACAATTATGCACTAGAGTGTGCCAGTAGATGGGGAAGATTGAACCTAACTACTCAGCGCCAAACTCCATTAAATTCAAACGGCGTCAACAGGCTACAAAAGCCTAATCCATCACGACGATGATGATGATGATGATGAGAAAACATTTGTTCGTTATAATCCGTATTATTCCAATATCTTATTATTTATTAATTTTCTCAAACTGCAGGTGACAAATAGAGAGGAATTGCTCATGTGTAGGCCCACATTTTCAGTGATTTTGTGAATGAAACTGAGATTGTGAATTGAATTTTCATCAATCTCAATTCCATTAATCCTGCACTAAAACTCAATCCCCAGATAGTGCTGAATGATTTCCCCCTACTGCTCCAAAAAGCGCTCCTCTTCAGGAATGTAAATCAGTGTTAATCTCTCCGGCATTCTTCAACTTTTGTTTTTCTGGCGAGCAGCTGAAAGTTTCTTGGGAAATAGCTTTTTCATTGCTCTAGAATTAGATGAAACTTGTATCAAATTAGCTGTCGATGAGTAAAGAGGAGCCTTGTTGTTTTGAGCTCAAATTTGTCTGCAACTGCTGATTGAATCTGGAATAAGATAAGTCCAATAGAGAGTGAGAGAGCGTATTATAGTCAGGTACACTTTGCAATGGCAGTGGAAAAAGGAAGGAGTGGAAGAAGAAGAAGAAGAAGAAGATGATGAAGAAGAAGAAGAAGAGTACTGTTGAGTACTCATATTGGGAGGAACTAATATTTCGTTAAGTAGTCATGAATGGACGGACTCTACACTTACACTTAAACTACACGGACACTAACTGTAACAGTAAAATGAAGCTACCAACGAAAACTTCCTTTTGATCCATTCAAAGCTTTGTTTCCACTAACTTTTCAAATTGAGAAAGTTCGTTTGATGAAAATATCCAAGACCATTTTTGCTTTAAACACATTATTCTCTGACGGACAATTAGCACTAAATTTTGTTTATGGTAATCTGATGTCTGAATTATATCTCAATAATCCTATATTCGAACTCCAGCTAGTATTCTCATCTCATTCCTGCAATCCTCATCTCACCCTGCAACGAAAACTAGATATAGAATTCAATCTATAATGAAATTATAAACTAATGGCTTAATAACGATTGTGGATTGTTGAGTTGATTGATTGAAATGAAGCTCAGTGCTACTGCAACAATATTCACCATGTTTTTCTAGATACAGAAAATCCAAATTCAAGTGAACGCCCATGGAATTCCCATAAACAATGCACGATATTAAATGTCAGTCTTTCTGAACAAAACATTCAAATCCTTACACGAATTATTGCCATTCTTTTATCTCTTCACATGACTCTTTTGTATTTTATTGTGAATTTTTTTATTAGATTGTACTTTTGTACATTAGTTGTACTTGGTTTGATTGATAAATTAATCTTAGTCAATAAAGCCAAAGGCGAGTAAGGCCACAAAGAGAATTCAATAAATGTATTATTGAAAACTTGATTGTGTAAATATAGAATAATGTAAATTGATATCAAAAATTTTGACCAATTGATCTTATAGATATAAAAACTGATAGAGACTAACATAATTAATTCTGCCTCTGGTGGTTGAAGATAAGCTACTTTCATGTTGAGGAGAGTCTACGACAAATTGGAAGAATGGTGTGAATAGTGTGGTGCGTTTTTTAACGGCTTCACACATGTAGAGTGAATCTTGTACTGAGTCAATGGTGTAGCGGCTATAAATTTTGTAATTGCGTGCGTGGACGCGGAATGCACACCAGACTGATTGATTCACTACAAGATTCAATACAATTGTCGGAATCGCGGGAGGCCTAAACGCTCGCTCACCCTTGACTCTTCTAATGACAAATTGTATAGTGATGAAATTTTATAAGTAGTGTAGCAGACGCTAAACACTGAATACGGATACCTTAAAATTATTACCTGTGAAGAATGAGCATACAAAATCATACAGGTCGAGCAAAAATCCCGATGTAGATAATTTACGGGACGGCGTCTCTAATAAATTCTGAAGGATTAAAATACGGTATTTGCACCCAATATCGTTCAGAATATACTTCGAGAACAGAGTCTTGTCGGGTTTTAAGCTCTATTGTAGGAATTTATATGATCTATGGCTGCATCTGCTGTACAATTGATGTATTCGCTCCAAAGTCGAGGTAGGTAACAGATAAAAGCTGATATATGAGCAGGTAAGGACAAAGAATAAATATCTCGATCTGACCCCGCTCGCTACATCCACTTAGACCTGTTCCAATATCCAGCTCAATTCAATTATTCCAATGATCGTATTCGATCGGTTCTTGATGATATAGAACGTATCAGACACAATAATTGACAGGCTCAAGAAATAATCGAACTCAGAAAGCGAATTAACAAAACTGAAATGTATTATAATAAAATATGTAATCATACAGTGCAGGTTCAGAATTTGATTTACAGGTTGATAATAATTTAGCATTAACAGAATAGTTAAAAATTTTCTTGTGCTTGCATGATACCATGCGTGATTCGACAGAATTTTACAATTGATAAAATTGAACAGTTTTGAAAAAATAGTGAAAAAATGAATTATAAAATATTTTTAAAAATGCTCGGGGTCGTGGTTCAGGCAGCGGAGGATAGTTAATCAACTACAAATTCTTATAAATTAAATATGAATAAATTCTAGGCTCTTAAATGCTAAAGCGCTTGTCGGCGTGGCCAATAATTTAACGAAGAAAAAATTTATGTTTCTGCACTGAAATATTTTTCGAAGCGTAGATTGGGGCCCCTTTTAAAACTTATAACTCACGTGAATTTCCTTGGCGGTCGTGGTTTTCTTCTTTAGATCAAAAATCGTTTGATCGGCAGCAATCCAGGCTTCGGTTTCAGCACGTGGGGAATTTTAATTTAATATTTCCTTCACCAAATTAATTAAGGGATAATTTACTTTAAGCTTTTAAATTTATCGATTGATGAAAACAGAAATTTACAAATAACAAAATAGAATGGCCTAAAATATCGGCTCACAAATAGAACATTTAAAATCGAACAAGAAATTTTCACAAATAGGTCTTGGTAACTATAAAAAGAGATCTGCACGGTGAGGATTTCAAAAGGGAAGTGCTGTCTTTTCTCTAAGCTTCTTGGCTAGACCTTGCTTCTCAGAATCTCGATGTAATAATTTGCATAAAAATTTGCCATTGGTAGAACGCTTGTGATGTAGACATGACGTCAGTGGCAAGCAGTAGAATATAATTCTTTTAATTACAATAATAATTCAATTCATGTAATTCTTAAAACTGCTTAATCTTCTGGACATAGTTCCTCTCATACAATGTACATGTGCTAGCGTAAATGATAAGGCAGGGTTGTTGTCTGATAATAGATTAACATGTGTTGCTTTCAAACGATCACCTTCTTGGTGCTATTTCTATGCACTATGATTGGCTTAGGCTTGCCAAAGATATTTAATTACCATGTGGTTCAGTTGAATTAAATCATTAATAAATTAATATTCTTGTACAATTTTTATTAGGTTTGAGACTGTTATAATTAATTTCTGCCGTTTTATCAATAATATAATTTCATGCTATGACCTATTTAGTTACAATAAGACCTGACATATAATATAATTTCTTAAATAATAAATAATTTCAACGATAATACATACATTTTATTTTTTTTTTATTTGAAATTCTTGGTCCTTTATTGATAGTTTTATAATTTTTAGAGATGGTATTATATCTTACGTGAAGCCAGCATGACATTTGACAATACTTTGAATTAGTCAGCTGCGTTCGAACTGTTTTAAAAACATCTGATCGATAGTAAACAAAGTGTAACCTCAAAATCAATGATCAATTCATAAACAATTTGTGCTTTATTTGCAAAATAATTATAATTTTATTGAATAATTTTCCTAGAAAATATTCAGTACAGAACGGTACTCTTATCTAATACACAGTTACTGATAAGTAAGTGTTATCGCTCGGTCGCTAACTATTCCTTTAGCAGATTCTTTATTTTAAAAGGTAATCACAATTTTTCTCTCCTTTCATGGGGTCTATTTGAAAGATTCATCACAATAGATATATTCTATGGAACCTGCAATCTACTATTCTTCTTGTAATGAATGGTAATCTGATGTCTGAATCACAAACCTAATGAATATTATGAAGAAATATTGACAGGAAAATGACAATTTATGATAAATGTCTTAAAAATGTTTTTAATTGTCTATAAACACTCAAAAATGTTGAATATTATCCTGTTATCACGAATAATTTCAATTTTCATTGTATCTTTTTTTCATTCTCCATTCTCCTGTTAAATCAATATTATTTTTCATAATCAAATCATGCTCTGAACTGTTTAATGTGATTACAGTTCATCAGTTTCATGTATCAACTCATACACATTTGGAAACTGTTCAATTTGATTGGATAAATATTGTCTTCATTCCATATTCCTCTGTTGATTGATATACAAGTTGAAAGTCCTGACAAATGCAAACGCACCTCAGAACTTTTTCAGTAGAACTGTTAATAAAAATTCCTTTTGAAACAGAGATCGTGGTTAGTGGGACTAATAAAAGATAATTAAAATTTGTATTTTCGCCCGAATAACTGCAAAGAAATAAAACGCATTCGGAGCTGGGTGCCGCTTGGCAGTTGCCAAACAGTCAGCATTATTTGGATGGGGGAAATCGGTGTGATTAATGGAACATTCTGACAGTTTATAGTGAATTCAGCCATAGCAGCCAGAATGGGTGAAAACGAACGTTTGCAGATATGCACTTTTAATTACGTTGAACATCACGTGCCGGAGAGCGTGTAGTGATTAAAGTTGGCGCCAAGCAGAAAGCGCGGGAAAAATTGGCGGGAGTGAGAGAGCGCGGGAAAATGTGGCGGGAAGCAGAAAGCCGGTGAGGAAGAGAGCGCGGGAAAAATTGGCGGGAAGAGGAGACGTTGGCGGGAAAAGCCAGTGCTGGTGTGATAATAACGACACTTACGTGCACTTGCGCTTTCGGCGTTCTGTGCCTTGTAACTAATTCGTTTTGATGAATGAAGCTGCGCCTTTGCCGACAACTGGAAAAATGAATAATTAAAATTAATGTCCACACCACTCGAACTGTGCTAGTTGCCAGTTTTCATCCCACTTCTAATGACTTATTTCTCCTTCTATTTCATTCTCTCACACTATCCCCCCTCGCTTACACCCAAAAAACTTTCATCTCTCTCTCTCTCGCTCTCTCTCACTCACTCTCTCTTCCTCTCACGATCTCCTCTATCTTTTTAACTCCTCCTATCTCCACTCACCACTCTCAACATTTCCTATCCTTTCTCTCTTTCTCCCTCCTACCCACATTCCAAATTTCTGATTTTTTTTCCTCAAATTTTTCTTCCCCTCTCCCCTTCACTCCATCTCTTTCCATCCGAACTATTCCAGACCAAGTGCTTCTACGTGACAGGACTGCCAAGTTGGCGAAATAAAAGTCGTCACGTATGGTGGTGAGTCGCCAACGGTTTGATAGCGCTTCGGCCATTAAAGAGAAACTATCGAAGATAATTCATGATTTTTACATGGTCCGTGAAACTCTGTGCTACATTTTAGCCCGCGATTTCATCAGTTATCGTTATGGTTGTCGATGGTTTTTCTGTGTAGTGACGATTAGGAGAGATAAGTTACATCGATTGAGCGAAATTTATGGTTGGATCGTTAATATTTCTTAACAATAGAATTGTTGCCAAAGCCTCATGGCATGGTGATATACATGAATCATATGTGATGCTTAACTCATTTTTTTTAAGAACAAATTAGAAATCGCCATATTTTAACCAAATTTGAAAACTGGTCAATTCTCAATCTGAGCTTGGCATTTGAATTATTTTGATATTTATGTCGTTGTAGAGGCTACGAGTTATAAAATGACACTCAACCAAACTTGGTTTAACAAATCGACCTTCACAAAATGTTAATGCTTCAAAATAATTATTCACATACGACAATGATGGACCATGTGATACTGGTTCATAAAAAGTTCAAATCACATTTTTTGAGAAATTCAGCCAATTCATTTGTACTTTTTTCTAATATGAAATATCGGAGCTAATTCTAGACGTCGGCCTTTATCGCAATTCCTCATTCAGCCAACCTCAAAAGCGGTAAGAAGTGTTTCAAGATTCATGAATTTCGTAGAACAGTAATTCCTTGAACGCAAATTATATTACGAAATCAAAAAAGTAGACTAATCGTACACGTGTTATAAACTAATGGTACACGTAGGACTAATTATTGAATAATGAATTCCTCCATAAAAATTGTATTTATATTTATGTTTGTGAACTGTATTCTGAATGGAAATAAATTTGATTTGATTTGATAAATACAAATATTTTTACTTTCATTTAGATTCACACTTCCAGTGATGTGGAATAATATTAGTTGTTGAAGAAAACTAAAAAAATAATAATATTTGTAAAGGATACCTATTGAAAATTAAATATTCTGCATTTTTGCAAAGACATAATAACTATCAAATGTTCAATGCATTATGCAAATAGACTCTATAGTCAGATTGGGTTTTTGAAGGACTTTTTCAAGTCTTGATGTCTTACTCAACGCATTCTCATCTCACATTTTTCTCGAGTTATCTCATCTCACTTCCCGAAAAAAACTGTCTTCGGAGAGTTAGTTCTTCCGATGACTGCTCCCACATATCTGAGACTTATTAAACTTCCCATCTAAGTCAATAGTTAGTCCTTGACAGACGACCGGAGATGGATTTATCTCGTCTACCTTGGAAGTTGGAACTTGTCGATATTGTTCAACACTCCACTTGTGGTGTAAACTTGCTCGGCTAAAAATAAACAAACTTTCGCCTCTTCCTCCCAAAACTCTGCTTGATAACTTCTACTTGAAACTTAGTTTGTTGTTCGAATGTCTTTCAAATAGTTTGACACTACATCTTCCCGGAACATCAGCTCCTACATCTGTCACTGGGATAATCGAACTCCAATTTCAGTTTGCACTTGTTTTGAATAAGTTTGTATGAGATATGGTGTCGCCAAAGATCATTAGTAGTAGGATATCAACGTAGAACGGCTTTCAAATTGGAATTTGATGGGACTGAACGTGAAATGTTATAACAACAACAATATTTCAGTTGAATAAAGGACTAAGTTTATAAGGCAATAAGAACCATTCAGAAGATATTTTCTGATAGAAAAGAGTTTGATCTTTTATTCGATTTGAGAACTCTTAAAAATAAACTTCTAAACCAAACGCAGGAGTTTAATGGAATTTCCAATTCCGCATACATTATTGTTGCATAACTAACATCATTTTTTTCATGAGGAATAAAGAAATATTTTAATTGAATTGTATTAGAGAGTGATTCAACTTCAAAGACTTCGAAAGATTAATTTGCTTCTATTCCCACCCAAAAAATAATACTCATTTACTCTCTTACAACTGACATCGTATAAGAAGTAGACGATTGAACACGACCCAGAATATACTGCAATCTTTCGGTAGAATTCAGAAATAGAAATACGTAGCATAACATTGTCCAATCAGCAGTGCAAGTAGGCCGAGCTTGAATGAGTGCCTGTAGGTGGGGTTTCAATCTGATTCTTGTTTGTGATTGGTCCGTCGTTGACGTCAAATTCTTCTGTTACCTTCCTTATTGTTCTAGTGCTATCTCACTTTCCTTCATTCTTCATCATTTTCCACCATTCTGAAACCAAGTAGTCGATAACATACGACTGATATACAATTAATCAGATTGAGTTCACACTTCCCTATTATTCGAGATCAGAATTTATTCTAATTTAAAAATCATCAATTTACTTGCCAACAACAATAAATTATAATCATGTGTTGCTCTCATCACAGGCTGTTTATAATAGCAGCTAGAAATTTAATTTTCATAATTTTAATTAAATGAGAGAATTGTAGGATAAAAACTTTTTTCTATATAAACTTGTTTTAAAATAGATGCCACATTAGCGTGGATAATGCTTTAAAGTCAGACTAAGTTTACATCTCGGATGATATGAATTATTCTATTGAATGCTAAGAAAAAAATTAACATTCAAAACAAATAACATTATTAAATTCCTATGAATCTTCTACTATTCTGGAACTAACTTACCAACAATGGCGTTGTGTTAACACTATTTTTTTTATTATTGAAATGGGAAACCACTTATTAAGTTGCTGAAACAAGATTAATCAAGTATTGCACTTATGATAGCACCATATTCAATTCAATTCAATTCAAAAAGTTATTTATTTCACAAGTCTTACAAGCAATCACAGTGGTAGCCTACATCATAAAATAAGAATACACTTTACAATAAAAATAAGACAATGTAAGCACCAAAGAAATGACAGCGATATATACAAATATATATTAAGAAATATTTACTCTCGCAGAGGCATTACTGCCTGTGTGCGAGAATGAGTCTAAGGTAGGAATAGGCATAATATAAATATTTCGCAGTACTTGCACAGATCGGTTAAGCTTGTTGACATTTCAATAATAGTGACACTAAACCCCCCCCCCCCTGAGAATGAAACTACATTAAATGTAAATGTAAATTTCTCCCCCCTATCCCTATGCCACCCCCTAGAAATCCAAGAAACCCCTTCCCGCCCCCTATAAGTGACGTTCCCCCATCCAAACCCAACAAACAGACGAAGAAACAGATCACCCACAAAGGCGTGAAAACGCCAACACACACACATACACACACACACACACACACACACACACACACACACACACACACACACACACACACACACACACACCTCAAAAAGAGAGAATCAGGAGATTCAGAAAAATAGCCAGTATAATGATTAAAATTTGTAATAGTGACCGGTGATAGAATGTGTAAAGACTTATGATTTTATTAGTTTTTTAGCTCATTTGAATCCAGCCCTAGAATCTAAACTCTGAAGTAATCAATCTTTCACAACTCTCGCCTCTACCGATACCCCGAATCCACCTTTTAATTGCTATTTTGGGTGCAGATGATTTATAGTTAATGAAGTCTGTTGCAGCTATAGGTAAGTTTTTTAACAGAACATGGGCTATGTAGTATGAATTAGTAGTGAAGATGGTTTTATTTACCCTTGGCATTTGGATATTGTTATGAATTACTCTCCTTGTTGTATAATTATGAGTGATTGTATTAAATATGTCAGAATAGTTTTTGAATATGTATGTTGCCAAAGTTCTAATGTATAATTGCCTGACATCAAGCACCTCCATCTCCGCGAAAACCGCCTCAGTCGAGTAGTCCCAACGCCTCCCAAGTGCAGCCTTTAGAATCAGTTTTTGTGTAATGAATAGAGGATTCAAAATAGATCTGAATCCTCCTCCATAAGCTAGGATCCCTCTTTCAATAATTGATTGAACAAATGCGTAATAAATTGTTAGGATTTCGTTCTTTTTCTCATATTTTTTTCCTAAAAACTTTATTGATTTGATAATCGAAGAGACCCTCAAATATAGTGTTAGCATTGATCCAAACAGGTCTTATCAGATGACAAAGACAGACTTGCATCGATATATAGGAGTTCTACTGAGATGCAAAATGTAGTCTACAGGCTTCTCTAGCTTTGAATGCATGAAATGCAAAATTGCTCTGTGCCTCAACAAGAGTAACAACTGTTTCCATAAATTCCATAATAAATAGTAGGGGAAGCATTCTCCAATTAATAATAGTGTACATAGAAGCAATTAGTGTGTGAGTCATATGATTTTTTCTTGACTTCATCAACATACAGTAAAGAATAGTGTGAAAGTAATCAATTTGAATTTTCAAAATGTGATTCATTATTAGTTTTATCAAAAACTAACTACTAGACTTATAAAAGACTCCCTCAGTGATAAATCAGGACTATTCACCTCTCCAATCCACAAATAACTGAAGAACTACAACAATAATGGGTGAGTCAAATGAATTGATCCAGATAGTACTCAATGCATGCTGTAGCCGAATGGCTAAAACTTGATTTTCCAGCTTTTCCATTGGAAAAACATGAGATAGATATTTTTTAATATTTTTCCATTTTTGTGGGCCTGTGATGAACTTATATTAATTGTTTCAAAAACATATGAAAATTCATGCACTGTAGGGTTAAAAACTCTAAAATAATTCAAACAATACGGTATTTGAAGTTAAAAAAATAATAAAGGGTACTTCAAGATTTTTATATTGTTTTTATTAATTTGTTAAAATGTAGCCCATGTGAGTGAAGTGTTTCTAAGTAGTTATAATATACCGATAAAAAATAGAGTTGAGTTATCACCCTCGAATTATCACCATAGAGTTGAGTTATTCAAATTTGAGACAATAGAAATCATTAATAATTCAGTTTCTAACAACAAGGATAATCATGTGTTGCACTTATCACGAGCTGTCTTTGATAGCTAGCTTCTGTTCTGGAACTAAGTAGTCGACTAATACGCCGATAATCATCAAAAACTCGTTGCCGTAATTTTATGGCCCGGCCATTAAATAGGCTATTTATGGCTTTCAGATAAGCCACCTCGTAACAAGGTGCGTCAGGTTTATGATTGTGCATGTTTTACGATCCGCCAGCGTGTGCATTAGCCGATTAGGCCACCAGCAACAGGCCAGTCTGCTCTAATGCGCTTTCAATAATAAAATTTGGCGCGATTAATTACGCGTCGGCTAATGGCTGCTCGTTGTTGGGCTCAATTATAAACCTTCAACATATTCGCAAAGCATTATTCATCCGGAAATGAATGGGTAACGACCGTGTATGGTGGGTAACGTGTATGCTGGCTTTTAAAAGTGTATGGTAGCTCTTAAAAGCAGCGGTCTGCACCCAAGTGTGAATTACCTGTGTTGTGGTGCGGCGTAGTTGGATCTTGGCTGGGTGATAATTATTTTCACACTTTTTACAGTGATTCAGTGATTCTCGGAGTGTTGCATTGACATGTTGACTGGGCTATGAGAGGTGAATTTGTATATAATTTATGTCCTCACCTTTACCTGCGTAATTCTGTAAGTGAAAATGTATTTTCATACTTCAATTTCGTTCTATGTTTCCAATAATTTTTTCTCTCCCTATCATTTTTAATATGTACTTAATTAGGTGCGTACAGATTTACGCGCCGCGAACATGAGCAATTCACTTTTAATCAGCTGATGCTAAGCTTATTATATCTGTATCTTACCGTTTCTCTAAAAATACAGATATAATCAGCTTAGCATCAGCTGATTAAAAGTGAATTGCTCATGTTCGCGGCGCGTATATCTGTACGCACCTTTATATGAATCCTATTATATTGAGCAAGCAATTTCCGTATATGGTTATCTGGTTATGTATGTCCAACGGATCTCTGAAACGGCTCTAAAGATTTTCACGAAATTTGGACGTAGTAGGTTTGTGATATAAAAATTCGATTGCACTAGGTCTCATCCCTGGGAAAACTCGCTGGAGGACATGAAGTGGATAACAATTATTCATCCTTGGGAAAACACATGGTAATTTAGTCGTCTGTCGATAACAGAAGATGTGAGTGCCTGTGTGGAAGAGAGACAGAATTATGTTCAGCTGTTCAACTATTTGCAATCAATCAGCTTATCTCACGTTAAAAATAATTTTCGCCGCACTGCACAGAAAGCAGCTGTTTTCCAGTCCCTACGTAGATCTGAAAGACCTTGTTTGCAGACGACTCTCGTCTGATGTAAGAAACAGGTTTCTTTTCCGGTCTAGGCCAGAAAGTGTTCTCTTTCCAGCCGCTTGGAAGTCCGTAGTTAATAAGTCATCCGCTAGATCGGGCGAGTGTCCACTTTCTTCATCAAAGTCGCCATGATTCCAGTTCGAGTTTCGAATTAAACCAACTCAGCATTCACTTCGCAACCATTTTTATTCAATTATTTATTGTTGATTAGCACATTCCAAATTTTCAAAAATGCTTGAAGATGACGACGCCCATGATATTCCAAGTGAAATTTTAAAAGAATCTGAAATCCTGGCTGCAAATCTTCTACCACTAAAATCAAGAGATAGATATGATAACAAGTATTCTTTATTTTGTATTATTTATTTCTTTTGTCAGCAATACCTGTAGTGTGGCAGAAAATATTGTTCGCACCATGGACAAAAATGTTTTTCTGGCTCTCAATCTTTTCTAGTCCTCGGCCTATGGCCTCAGACTTGAAAACTGATTTCAAGCCGGAAAAATCTCATTTTCTGCTCTAGGTGCGAAATATACTGTATCTAGAAATTTTAATCGACTTGATCAAAATAATCTGATTTGTTGACATGACATGGTATATCATTCTAAATTAGAGTATATATCATAATATTTTCAAAGTTGATAAATTTTTACAGTTTTAAGTTATTAGTGAGTGTTATTTTGTTATTCAATTTGGTTTGTAAACAATCTAAATTAGAGATTTTCTGTTTTCAAATGTTTGGACTGAAAATTTGGCCTTAATTCAAGTGGATGGAACATAACCTACTTTTTGGACTATTTATTTATAGTGTATAAATCAAAACTCGGGAAGGAAACAGTTTTGGACTATGCCTGTTAGTCCTTCCCCAATTATTTTAAAGAATTGTGTTCTGTTTATCAATAAATAAATAACGAGCGAAGCTCGGTTCCCCGATATTGAATAATTAATGAATCAAGTTGGTGGGGAAGTTGTGACAAGTTAACGGTGACATTACTACATGCAAGTAGTTCCAGAATAATATTAGAAAATGTAATGAGACATTCACTTCGACTCTATTAACAAATTCAACATTGAAAGCAATAGGCAACTTTTTACTCTATGATTACGAGGAGTACAACCGATTCGCCATGTTATTCTGGCATTGAAAAATAAAACAAACGTTCTTGCTTTGGTGTATATTGCAGATCATTTCAATTCTATACGTCATTCTTCAACAGGTCCTGTTAGTTGGTAACAGTACCCAACCATACCAACAGTCCCAACAGTACGGTACCAAAATTCAACGCAGCTGAGGAAACACATCATTCATTGAATTTGAAACAATAATATTAAGGAAAATGGCAAGATCTAATTTGTCCATTATTCATACTTATTGTATTTCCATTGATCACTTCTCTCAAAAGTGATCCCATTCAGTACAGTCAAATCCGTTTAATGTCTGATTGGAAAATATAATGAAAGCCTTTGAAGATACAGAATCGAATAATGCTGTCAACTAGCTTCAATCTATATTATCAGATCCACAATGACTGTCAGCATTGCATATGGATATAACATTAATGCTCCCCATATAACCAATGCTGACAGTACATAGTGAATCCCAATTATAACAGTTTCGGACAACAATATCTAATTATAGCTAATGTTGGACAATATTGAGTACGTTATAGCAAACTTGTTACAACGATACTTGATTATATGATCATGTTAGCAACAACAAAAGCTAACCAAGCTAGTAATAACGTGAAAATGCTATAATAGAGTTGACCCAATTTGTAGTACAGCGTGGCAGAATGTGTCCTGCTCACAGAGAACTGTGAACATTATCATGACAAAGAGACAAAACTTGATTTTCAATTTCATATTGGAAGCCAAACAAATTAACGTTACACCACTTCTCAAATATTGGCAGTAGTCTGATAAGAGTGATAGCCAGTTATCTAATAACTCGACGTAATATCACAGGGGAGCCAAATCTGAAAATAGGAAATAAAATAGGAAAGATGAAATGTTTAAGGATGAAGGAACTATTACGTTAGTTGGCCTACACAAAAAATATGACACATTTTTCCTTTGTAGAAACCACTATTTTCCAGTGAGTCCATTGTGGAGCTTCAAGATTGATGGTTGATCACAAAACAAATTAATTTTACTATAGATTAACGTTAACTATAGATTACTAGTTGCCCGTGCTTACCCGTGCTTAGCAAGGGTCTATTTTTAAACTGCAAAATGAAAACTTGACGTAATAAAAAATTCGAAATTTGAAAATAGGCCTATATCCTCGGTTAATGGAGAATCCTTATGCAAAATTTCAAATCAATCAGTCCAGTAGTTCAGACGTGATGATGTGTCAAACATAATTTTCCTACATCACGTACGTGTATGAGCCAGCTCTTTCCATTATTATAGTAAAGATGATGGATAGATGAATGATTTATCAGTATCTTTGAATGAGAATAACTTTTGAACGGTTTGAGAAATCGGTGCGGTTTTGATGCGACAGAAAATCAGTTATTTTTATTCGAATAGGATCCCCAATCATTTAGTGTCCCTTTTAAAAGAAATGTTCAGCTGCTTCTATACAACAACTGGAAGCATGACAAATTGAAAACTTGACGTAATGAAATCTTGAAGAACTGAAAATAGGCATAAATAACCATCCTCGGTTAATTAAGAATCTATAATTATGCAAAATTTCAAATTAATTAGTTGAGTATATTTCAGACGTGATGATCCGTCAAACATCATTCCCTATTCCTTACGTGTATAAGCCAGTGTTCTTTTCTTCATTATAGTATAGAAAACTAAATATAGTTTTCAAAAAAAAAATAATTTTTTTATAAAATCCAAGTTCAATTGTAATGAAAACAAATATTCCTTCAAAAAATAATTGATAATAATACGTTTCGAGAGAAAAAATTTAGAACAAAAAATTGGGAAGCATCGGGATTCGTACCGAGGAACCATCGCTTCGTAAGCTAGCGTTTTACCATTGCGCTACACAGCCGTTCGAAAATGATAGTCTTGTAACAGCATTATAACCTCCTCATAAAAAACACACTTTGGGCTGCAACAATGTAGCCTATGGAACATCATGTACGGTAGCATAGATGAATTTGAACATTAATTCTGAAAAATCTAGAAGAAAAATTGAAATTTGGGCTTCCAGGTGCACGAGATTGACATTTTTAGAATCTATGTTCAAAATTTGGAGATCTAAATCATTCCCGTTTTTCCGGTATGCAATCCACAAGTTGACATGTTTTGATGCGAACAAACGAACACACGAACAAACACAACCCTACTCTCTTTTATCATATAGATAACCAATATAGGAGGTAGCTAACTAACACTATTCTACGAAGATACATCATGGAATTTGAAGTTTGTCAGAATCACAGAAAGAAGGTTGACGCAAAAAAATTATTACATGCAATATATTCTTCCATTGCACAGAGCGGTATTGTGTAAGTGCATTATATCCTATTTCATTATAAAGTGGCCAGCCTTATCAAGCTTTCTAAACAGCTTTGATAAACAGTTTCCAGTGGAAATCTATGAGGTGAATTTGACCAAAACCAAAACTACAAGTTTGGAATACTTGTTGACATTTACATTCTAGATTATGAAGAACTTGAGAGCGAATTCTTTTTTCTTCAAATTGTACTTTCCATCTTGCAACGATGAGAATGGACGAATTCCTGTTTTCTTCAAATTGTACCCTCCACCTTACTACATGAAGGAATGGGCGAATTCCTGGTTTACATTCCTCCAATTTCTTTTTCACGTTACAACATGAATGACGTGATCAATAATACAATACCTACTCTGACTAGGATTGGCAAATGACTGTTTTCACGTTCCATCGAATCTTAATCATCACCTTACGAAATAAATAGTAGGTCCAATCATACTAAAAATATCTCATGTTGGCCAAATTTTTAGCTAGCTAGATCACTTCCTTTTCTACTTACATGAATAAAGAACTTCAATCTGATCTAATCTCTTAGCCTGTAATAGGTACTCATATATGACAATCTATTGAGTCTGATGCAAATCTATAAAACCTAATACAAATTTAATCAAGGCTGTTCGGTAAACTTTTTTTATTATTTAAATTGGATAATCTTTTTCAATATAATTGTTTTTCAATATAAAAGTGAGAAAAAGTGGCAACTGAAATTTTTAAGTAGTCTAATAAGCAAGTTATGAGTTGTTGAAGTGCTAACTTTCCAGATTCAGTTTTCTTTCCAGTTCATAAACGGATTTGACTACATTATTAGAACTTCTCTTAAGAATTAAAAAAATATATCTTTCCAAACTAAAACATTTTATTCCCCATATCGTTCATGAATAAAAAAGTAACATTTTTTGTAAATTCGATAACTTGTTTATTTTAGCATTAATCGCGAAAAACGCATATTAGAACGAAGCCAATGCTATACTGAATGTATTAAAAAAACTCCAATGGAAAATTCAAAACCGTTTATGATCTGGAAAGAATACGTAGTTTAGCACTTCAACAACCTATAACTCGCTTATTAGACCTCTTAAAAATTTCTGTTGCCACTTTTTCTCACTATTATAATGATGTTAACAATTATTTTTAATAAGATTATCCAATTTAAATGAAAATAAAAAGGTGTTCCGAAAAGCCTTAAATAGACTGTGAGTTTGTTCACTAAGCCAAAGTCCAGTAGTACTTGTACATCCAAAAAAAATAAACAGTCAAACATGTTCAGGCTAATAATTCAGTCGACATGGGTGCAACGTTGTTGTCACAGGTGACGCTTCACGACGACACGTTCCGACGTTTTTTTCGGCGTCGTCACTCTACAATGGAGCAGGCGACGTGTAACAAGTTGTCGGACGCTGCACTGGAGAGACGACGCTCACAGTCATTTGTCATTATCGGCGTCGCGTCGCTACGGTAGTGAGACTCTCTTTAAACTGACAGCATTCAGCCCCAATAGCATCAATACTTTCCATTGAACCAGTGCTGAAAGTACCAAGTGAATTTCATTGAAGTTGCGCGCGCACCTAACCTGACACACGGCGCAGCAACGCGACGATTAATTATCGCCCTTTGATCGTCCCACACTCTTTCTGACCGTAGAGAAACATTGACATCGTTCATAATACCGCTGGCTACTATACTCACATGTCACAAAAAGTAACGTAACGTAATAACGCCCCGCCTGAAAGTAATGTAATAACGGGGTCATGACGTCACCGTGACACACGGCTAATTGAATATGGTGCACTTTGAAAATGATCACCGGCAACCTGATTGATGGACCAAATGTGTCTGGACACGATAATTGCTGGGTTATCAATGGAATACCGTACAGTTCAAATTGACGGCTATTCAAGTCATTGAGGCAGACGTGATATTATTTCAGTTATTACCCCAATTGATAGAGGATATACGGTCTGTAGATGTGGATGGAGTATACCGTACATTTCCACTGCTATTATAATTAGGTTCAATTTAATATTGTTTGTATATTTCATGGAAAAAGTGTTAACAATAACAAATAAATTGAAAGTTTTAAAAGTAGTAAGCTGATAAACTGACTCATTGTCAGTATCTGCTAAGCTTTCAACATAGAATTCATTCCATTCTACAGATGGAAATAAATTTTGAATTTGCATTTGATCAAATGCTTACTAGTAGTTCTGTGAACAGTAGACCTCACGCAGTATTCTCATCCACAAGTACCTGATTGAAACTATAGACCTTATGGAAATACAGCAATAGACTGGCTTCTCCACACCATCTGTGTAATCACTTGTCAGCTGATTTAAGATGAATAATTCTATAGTCTGATTTTTACTCTTATATTGGCGTATGAAGGAGGCTCCTTTTTCCTTTTATATTATCCTTGAAATGCAAAATTTCCAAAAACCTTGTATATACGTCGACGCGCAATTAAAAAAGGAACATACCTGTAAAATTTCATGAAAATCTATTCCCGCGTTTCGCCGTAAATTCGCAACATATAAACATTAAGAGAAATGCCTAACCGTCGACTTGAATCTTAGACCTCACTTCGCTCGGTCAATTAATGAACAATTATTATTAAACCAAAATCCCAATTAAATGCTGTAAATCACCCCGAAGTCTTCTGCTACTCCAAATATTGACAACAGGGTAAACAGCTAGATGAAATTAAATGCTGTAAATCACCCCGAAGACGTCTGCTACTGCAAACATTGACAACAGGGTAAACAGCTAGATGAAATTTCGATGAGCGATACTATACAAAGATTATTTGTCAGCCCGGGAATCGAACCCAGTACCTCCTGATTGCCGGTCAGGAATGCTTGCTTACCCTTCTATCAAGCTGACAATTTCTGGATAGCAGCGCTCAATTTATACAAAGCCGTAGCGGCCAACCAGTCGCCAGACTGGCGTTCGATTCCCGGGCTGACAAATAATTATTGTATAGTAGCGTTTACCCTGTTGTCAATATTTGCAGTAGCACAAGTCTTCGGGTGACAGCATTTAATTGGGATTTTCGTTTGATGATAATTATTCATTTCATTCTATTTTGCAATATTGATACGGTACTCGTTTTCAGAGTTCACATGTTCAAAAAATACTTGTTAGTACAACTTGAGTAGATTTTTGTAGTTTCTTACATGAACTGGAAGCTTATTATTAACATTCAACTTGAACAATCGGCAATGTACGCCAATAATCCTTGTGCCGTGCTATCCCTTGCTGGATCCATGAAAAACGATAGATTTCAGTCTAGACTGTTCAATTAGTGATAAGGATCACTAAAAATCGCTGAGAGGAAGTTTAAATTGAAAATTAAAATTAAATATCGGCTCAATGAGCGGCGACACAACTGTCAATTGTCTAATGTCAATATTGATAGGAATTATCATAATTTATTCCATTCTCACTCCTACTTGAGTGTCTGGGAATTTTCTGATTTCGGTAGACCATGCATGAACTCTATAAATTTATTACAATCTTCACAATCTAAAGATTAATCTACCAATAAAGAAAATTTGAAATCATTTACAATTTAAAACTGACTCTTGGGGGCATAATGTCATATCTTCAGGAATATGTTCAATGTTGTAGTGACACAACCTAGCAACATTTGGACAGTTGTATAAATTAGAATTGGAACCGTTTTGGGTGTAAGCACTACCTCCGTAAACAAAGCCGTAGAGCATTCGTGTGACGTCATCAAAGGTAGGTCTCCTACTCCAATAAAAATTCGTTGATTTCAGCTGATCTATATCAGCCAGTGTTTCTATTGGTGTAGGAGCCCTACCTGTGCTGAAGTCACACGAATGCACTACGGCTTTGTTTACGGAGGTAGTGGTGTAAGCCTGTGGTACTATCATAGAGAAACAATAGCGTAAGTAGATACCCCATGGTATAGGGCGTTTATGTCGCAACTTTTACTGTTAACTCAAGCCGATTACTGTCGATTATCGTAGATTTTTACTGTTTTGACCGGGAAAGAGTGTATGAACGGCACAATATGAGAGACTACCAGCGTCATAAAGCTTCACGGGAAAGAACTACGTGGACTATCAGCTTGAGATAACAGTGAAAGTTGCGACATAAACGCCCTATACCATGGGATATCTACTTATGCTATTGTTTCTCTATGGTACTATTCTGAGGTGTGTAATTCCGAATGATTGAATAACTTCTAATGATGTATACTTTTTATGAACTGATATGATTGAAAAAAGTATTTATCTTATTGTGAAAAACAATCGAAAAAATAAAGGAAGCATGGAGCACACAGTAGATTATAGTAAAGGATTAATTTCTTCATTCATGAAATGCTCCTAAGATAACAGTGAGAGAAGAATGTTCTGCTTGAATCACAAATTAAGTAAGTGATCAATCTCTCCTGGAGTGTGTTATTGTTTCTGAACTTAGGCGAGTCTTCATTTTCATTTTTCTATCGCTTGGTATGGTATGATATGTATGTGCTTACTTCATGTGAACTTTTTTCACCCTGCCCAAAGCAAGCAGCCATCCATTCAACGTCAATGACTCTCGAGCTCACGACCATCAACCTTTCGAAAAAGATTTATGTGATTTTCAAGTGCCTCGAGGCAAATTATTCTGCCCGATGTGGAATAGAATGCATAATATTTGGGTTATCGATTCTAGCTGCTTTATCAGACAATACCGTGAAAACCAAGGTTGGGTATTAAGTATGAGGAGGATCATGCCAGAAAAGGCTGCCGTACCTTATGCAAAGGAACGGATTTATAGTTTTAGAACGAAACTTTGTAGAAAATAATACTATTTTTCCCAAATAGGTATGGCTTCTCTACCCACTTGAATATGAATATATTTTTTTATTCAACTTCGCTCTATTTTGAACGATGCTCAAAATAGTACAATATTGAAGAAGAAGAATACTGAATTAAAAAGTAGGGAAGGTCGGTTATGTGCTTGATTTTCTGAGTTTCTTAAACCCCTTCAATCTTTAAAGCTCACTGAACTCGTATTTTAATAACTTCTATTGGTCTAGTTGATATCGAATGACGTTTGTTATAAATTGGCTTATTTGTGTGAATGAGTGTCAATTAATAGTATACACATTCTAATGAAGTAGAAAAGGTGCATCACCATCTCCAAGTATACTAACTATACTCCAGGTATACTATACTATTATCGACATTATAATATGTGTCTGAATCTTAGTGTTTTTTTCTGACTTTCATTGTGAAATGACGCCATCGATCCCACAAGTGTGGGTAATGGATGAAGAAGAAGGTATAAAGTATAAGGTATCTATGTGTTCAATCTATGTGTCTGAATTGAATGGAAGACATAATACAGTAGACAGTCTTAACAGTTTTAACAGTAGTTTAAACATTAGACATAATTCATGTAGCTTTGAATTGCTTGTCAATGGAGAGGAAGTGGGCGGAGCTAATAAGCGTGGCCTCAATCTTAATTCTGATTGGTCAGTCACTCTCGGAACCTTTATTGCATTCATCCATCCATCAATTCTTTGACTATTGTTGTTGATATCGAATGACGTTTGTTATAAATTGGCTTATTTGTGTGAGTGAGTGTAAGCTAATATTATCCACATTTTAATGAAGTAGTGGTGGTGCATCACCATATCCAAGTATACTAACTATACTCCAGGTATACTATACTATTATCGACATTATTTATTTATTTATTTTTTGATACAATTACAAATTATAATATGTGTCTGAATCTATGTGTTCAATTTGAATTTATGTGTCTGAATTGAATGGAAGACATGATACAGTTGCTTTAACAGTAGACAGTCTTAACAGTTTTAACAGTAGACATAATTCATGTAGTTTTGAATTGCTTGTCAATGGTGAGGAAGTGGGTGGAGCTAATAAGCATGGCCTCAATCTCAATTCTGATTGGTCAGTCACTCTCGGAACCTTTATTGCATTCATCCATCCATCAATTCTTTGACTATTGCTATTTCTTGTATTTCTTTCTCATTCATCTCGTTTCTCCTAATTCTTGCTCTTCAGAGTCAAGCGGCATTAAAAATGTGTATTATTATTATTATTGTGCAATTGAATAATGCTGAAGTGACACATAACCTAGCTATGTGTCTGTTGTATAAATTAGAATTGGAATCGTTTTGGACGGAAGCCTGTGGTAATTTTCTGTAACTTGTGTACTCTGAATGATTTGATAAATTAATTAATATTGTTATTACTATTTGAAAAAATTACTTGATAGAATTGATGATTGAGAAAACTAATATTATTCATCAACCCCTCACCAGATAATATGCAACTTGCAGAAGTTGATGTTCCCTCCAATATTGTAAATTATAACAGTATCATTTTTCAAAATTCTTTGCAAGAAGATAGAAGAAATGTGATAATGACAACGTCCTCCCATATCACATTTATCTATCAACGAAGAACAATGATCCGGTTTCCCTAAAGCATTTACGTCAATTAGAATATTCACTCATTTCATTAATATTGTACAAACACACTAACCAATATTTGAATCACTGAGAAGTAGTGTGCTTCTAACTTCAAACATCAATTTCGAAGTCAGACTATACAGTATACAATATAATATTGTGTAGTATATACTATACATCTTGTAAGTTCTCTCTAGTTGAATTATTTTCTCATTAAGCTTCTATTCATGAGCTGATTCATTTAGATGAGCAGCAGAAATAATGTTGATGGAACAGCTTGAAGAATGAGTCGGTCTGATTACTACAGCCTCAGATGCACTATGCTGGCAACATTCATTCAATTCGGAACAGCGCATCAAAATAAAGATGATTCTCCGCTGAGACTCGGGTATTTAATTTGTTTATATAACCACCAGAAAGTTTCACGTTTCTCCAATAAACTAGACGCCGTTTGCACTGCGAATAAATTAAAAATGAACAAATTAGAAACGTCGAAAAAACTCATTACTTTGTTTCTTGAACTTTGTTCTTTGTCGTCGAGAGGAATTGGAAGATGGTGGAAGATGGAAGGAGAATTTCGAAAAACAACAAAGAAAGTGGGAAGCACTAAAACCGATGTATTTGAGTAGTCTTAAGGAGGAGAAGCGACCGAAAAAGTTCGCAGTATTATCTAATTATAAAATCAATGATGAAAAAAGAAAAGTTTTGTAGCATTCTTTTCTGACAAGTATAAATAGAACGCAGGACCATTTCGCATCAGTTAGCAGGATTCCGTTGTGCTGCCGCGTGTTATTTTTCTAATTATATTCATTGCCGGTTGTCTTCATAAGCTGCTGCTTACAAACTTTGGAAATTTGAGCTTTATTCCGGAATCATAAGCTTATTTAGCAGATTTTCTCTTCTCATTTCATTACCCATGTTATGCCATTCATTCGCAGAAGTTTTTAGAGCTTAAGAAATTTCTGGGATACTGAACGCTCAGAAACATTCTCACTAATGGAGGAGTACTGGTATCTAGGAATGAAGGGTGATTGAAAAAAAAGGAAATATTCAGTTGGGGTAATGGACACTACCGATACGACACGCATGAGCGATACGTTTGTCAAACGAAGATTCTTTAAGTAGGCCTATACCTGACCTGAAAGAAAAACTCTACAATGTTTTCATCAGTCAAAATGAGGTGAACAGTTCAAAAACAGAAAATAAACCATAGATAATAACATCCAAGCCACTGAAAAATTACAAATGATAATGATACAAGTGAACCTCAAATAGAACAGCAAGGAAATAAACATCGGAGAATCGTAGGCACAAAAACCTAGCCTCAAATTCGTACAGCGCTTCGGCCCCTTCGTCAAAGACACAAAAACTTCGTTCAGGTTTTGACTGTACATGCGTATCGCTCAGGATTATCGTATCGGTAGTAGCAGCTAAAGACAATTAAAAAAATATGCTGTGTCAAAATATTATATTTATGTAGGATGAATGATCAATGAATTGAATGGCCCAATAATCCTTTTCTCAGTTTGAAAAGCTTGAAATTGTGTGAGAATTTAAGTTCAAGAAGAGGTGTCCTCCAACCTGATATTTTTTCGATAGATTCACCTTGCTTTTATAGTTAACATAAACTATAGTTCACTTAAAGTGAACTATAGTTAATAGTTATTAGTTTTATAGCTATTAGTTTAATAACTAGTTTGATCTTCTGGTTCACAACGTTCATTCTCATTATTCACGTCTTGGGACGTTACCTCTCTGTATGAGAAAAAATTAGATCCGAACCCATATTTAGTCAAACACTTGTCCTGTGTTTTCTCAGAAATTCAAGATTCTGTCCTGAGATGTTTTTCTGAATCATTTTTAATATAAGTCTCAGTGCCCTTTTAAATTAATTTGTCACAACATGTTTTGGACATGTTTCTTAAAAATGGCATTAATGTCCGAAACATGTAGTGACAAAATAATTTAGAAGGGTACTGAGATTTATATTAAAAGTAGCCCTAAAGAAAAAGACAATCCTATACCAATCTATGTTCAAGCTATCATTTTCTTCAACTACATTCATCTGCAATCAAGGGTAGACTACATTAATGACATTTTTAAGAAACATGTCCGAAACATGTAGTGACAAAATAATTTAGAAGGGTACTGAGATTTATATTAAAAGTAGCCCTAAAGAGAAAAGACAATCCTATACCAATCTATGTTCAAGCTATCATTTTCTTCAACTACATTCATCTGCAATCATCTAGAAATCTAGATGATCTGGAAGTAGATATGTTACAGCAAGTCTTGGAATCTTGTAAAGCTGAGTACTGTATCGTGTAAGCTCAAACCTGTGTAAGCTTCAGTACTGTAAACAAAAACCCGTGTTTCATCATTCAATCTATCCACTCTTTGATTTCAACTATTCTCAACTGAAAAAGAAGTACTCCCCGTTGTTTGGAGTTGGGCATTGATGCTCTCCATTGAAAACGAGAAAAGCCTACATCGCCCATCATGTTTTCCGCTTATGAAAAACGGAGACTCATCGGGGCAACCCAACAGCAAAAACTGCTTTTCCCTGTCTTATTAACCCCGCGATTGATGCCTCACAATAAATATCCGAACCCGGTCGAGGGAAAATCGTATGCCTGCCATTGAGACGAGTTCAGGGTATTTTTTATCTTTTCTTTGAATCCTCGAAAAAAGCAGGGGGTCTCGGAACAGATGACTGAACTGTGCCGTCCGTTTCACGATGTTCCTTCCCTCCCTAGCATTTTTCCAACTCACCCCCACCACGAATCACGTAGCTTGCATAATTCACAGGCCGGAAAATGTTAAGTCCACTTTGTATTCATTGCTCGACCGCAATTACGGTCTCATTTCATACCACTGCCTCCTGAAGGATGCATCTACTTTCTCACACCCTATAAAAAGCAAACTGCAATATTGTATTTCTCGACACTCGCGGCTCGTAAAGCTTGGCGTTTTTCAAAAAAGGCGTATGTAATGTAAACAGGTGTATGCTCTCCTTTATCATTTTTGATTTCTGGTCGGTAGCGTGTGCATGAGGGATGCGTACATATGCGTTTATTATGAGAAACGCAGCGGTTCCAGCTGTAGCTCTGTTGCGATTACTCTTCATCCTGGGGCTACATCTGCTAAAGGCTCGAGTCTTCTGGTATTTGGATTCCTTTTCATGTCTCACCATCTGCGATCTACTGTAACAAAAGATAAATACAATTAGTATAATAAGTTATATTATTTCTTCTATTCTGATGATCATGAAACACAATGCGATTGGAAAGGGAGTATTCTAATAGTGGTAATAGTGGAATTGACTATTTGAAACAGAGCAAACCCCAAATGGGGTAGAAACAGAGTGCAGTTCATGAGCCTATCCCAGAAGTTTCAAGAAAGAAGACACAATTGCCTTGTATAAACGTCTTTTCAACATACTGTTTTGAGTTTATATTAATCTTTAGTGGAGAATTATACGTCGAAACCCTATTTTCCTCAATATTTTATCAATTTTAATCTTAGTTTTGTCGTTGATACATTGTGAATTATTGAGGCAACATATTTTTCTCAAACGATTTCAGAGTCGGCAGAAAAGGAAGCTCTCCGATAGACTGATTGGGTTGGCGCCTGGAAAAAACGCCTAATATGGTCTCGCCCTGAGTGAAATTGATTTTTCAAGCTATCTTATCCTTGATGATAAATTGTGAAGGGGAACTTGTATTCAGGCTATTCCTAATAAGCATAGAATTTGAAAAACAAATATTGTCATGTAATAATAAGAGTTTTTAACTATTACTCATTTTTTGTTCAATTATGTTTCTTCCTCTCAGATGAACTATAATTATTGAGACTATAATAATATTATAGTGAGACTATAACATACTGTTTGCTAATCTCTATCCCACTCATCTCCTCGCGAGTCGGGATGGTAGCTGTAACATCGTCGACTGGAATGGAATCGTTCAACAAAATGGCTTCTATAGTACAATGACGTAGTGGCATCAGCCAATGAGAGCACGTTGTAGACGTGAACTTGTACAAAACACCTGTGGCATTATTCAACAAAATGGAGGCATTCGATGATGGAGTGGCTGTAGCCAATGAGAGCGCGTTGTGGGTTGTGGGCGTGGACTAGGAGCACCTTAGAATGTACTCGCACTTGATTGGTCGACATTTTATGACATGAAGAACACTCTCTTAAGTCTTGACGTTGAAATTGGCGTTCACCAATGTAAATAGAGAGGGGATTTTGAAAGTAGGCGACTTTTTGCTATCAACAATCATCGTATTCAATTCAATATAGTAGGGTGATTTCATCTCCATGACTTTAAGCCATTCAACTATGATTATTTCATTCAACTCCTTCATTGATTTAAAATCAATGTTTCTCTATCGTTGTAGAGATGTTTTAACCCATAACCAGGCTTTTCTATTAATTCAATTGAATCTTATTAATTTATCTCCATTGAACACTCAATCGGTTTCAGCTCATTGAATTGTATGTTTGAGCCTCCATTCTAGAAATTTTCAAGCCTACGTTGAACAATATCAATCTTAAATATTTCATGCATTTTCAATTACAATCATTCTTTAGGTAATCCTATTTTCATTTTACTTTTTGCAAGCTGGTGTTTACAGAGTTTTCACGATAATCTGTCCGGATTCGTAGAGGTTTTGGACGACTATGGAGAAAAAGAATAAATTTTACTGGAAGGAAAAATGGAAAAGCGACATAACAAAAGGATATTGTGCTCCTCAAACTGTGTCGTTCAAAAAATAATTTTGGAAGTATTTTCAACAATTGATTTTTTGTTGTATCAACTTGCATTGTAGGGATTTCAAAGTGTTTACAAAGTACTATATTTAAATAAAAGTTCCGTATCATGATAATAATTTTGAGAGAATAAAACAGAAAACAGTGAATTCAGCTTAAGCGAAAAGTGTGTGAGAGAGACAGTAAGCGCTAACAGGTCGATCGATACGCTGCCAAATCATCAAGTTGATAACACTACACACCTGCTATTGACAAGTCGTGGAACAGCACTCAATGACCGTGATATTGGAGCGAATTTTGCGAGTTGTTTGGTCAAGAAGGCAGTCAACGATTTTTGCCCGGTCGTGATTTTCAGCCACAATGGCCGTGGAAGAGGCAAGTTATTGAAACCGCAATAAACTGCGTATTCGTAATTCGATTTGTTCCTGAAAGCGGTTGCAGTTATTTTTCAAATTTTATACATGATACAATACCTCTGATTCCATATTTGTGTTTCTCGCATCAAATACCATAAGATCACGAAGTTTGAGCGATTTTCATTTTTATTTTGTGAAGAAGAAGAAGAAGAAGAAGAAGAAGAAGAAGAAGAAGAAGAAGAAGTTATTTTTCAAATTTCATACATGATACAAGTACCTTTGATTCCAGATTCGTGTTTCTCGCATCAAATACCATAAGATCACCAAGTTAGAGCGATTTTCATTTTTATTTTGTGAAGAAGAAGAAGAAGAAGAAGAAGAAGAAGAAGAAGAAGAAAAAGAAAAAGAATTAGAAGAATAAGGAGGAGGAGGATTAGGAGTAGGAGGATGAGGATGAGGAGGAGGAGTAGAAGAAGAAGAAGTAGAAGAAGAAGAAGATGAAGTTGGAGAGTTAGAGGCTCTAGAGAGTTCCAGGAATCTCGTATTTGAAAAATTTGTCAATATCTCTAGGTACTATCACAAACTATACAAACAATAATACCTCTGATTCCAGATTCGTGTTTCTCGCATCAAATACCATAAGATCACCAAGTTTGAGCAGTTTTTATTTTTTAAGTTTTTTTTTTTTTTGTTTTTTTTTTTTTTTTGAAGAAGAAGAAGAAGAAGAGGAGGAGGAGGAGAAGAAGAAGAAGAAGAAGAAGAAGAAGAAGAAGAAGAAGAAGAAGAAGTTACAGAGTAAGAGGCACTAGAGAGTTCCAGGAATCTCGTATTTGAAAAAATTTTCAATACCTCTAGGTACTGTCACAAACTACAGTAGCTTGTGTTGGTATTGTACTGTTGTGGGTTACAGGAATCATATTATATTCTAATCAATTCATGTGGAATCAACTCCAGCAATACCTCTAGCACTTGATACCAATACGTATATGTTCAGTTGCTTCCTGGAATCATTCATTCCAATTAATATTCATTTGAAAGTTATGGGTAGACTTTGTGGTTTCAACAGTGCTGTTTGATCATACAATCAGAAATTTCCGAGAATAAACTTTGTTTGAATTGCTCATATATATCGGCAAATTTATTATGAGCTATGAATTCCACAATTGAGTACTCCATCTCTTGAGAATATTGTTTGAGTTCTAATTGCTGTTGTTTCGAGGAGCATAACGATACAGTTTTCATTTTAGAGAACTACCTTCATTGAAACGCCCTTCTGTCAAGAAAATTCTATTTGCTGTTTTCAGAAAATTTGATCGGGGAATATTTTCCTAAATGGATAGCTTCATTGTGCTATGTCCTATGTCTTTCGATCTTTGTCTCTTGAAAATCTTGTTGAGAATTCCAAGCTATTCTAACTAGAAGAGAAGTATTTGCTAAGGACGATAACGTCAAGAGTCACTTCTTTCTCGGTAAAGGGAGAAACGATGGTGATGTTGGAGGTGGATCGATATTTTATTATAATTCTTTTTTTACAAGAGATGACTGTTTGACTGACCGCGAGAGAAAACTAAGGATACTCCTTGTACTATTTCTCTCCCAAATTTAGATTACATAGTTAAGTGATTGTGAACTGTGAATTACCACAAAGTAGGAGAACATCCTCTTCTCTGTGGAATTACCTCACATAAATGTAAGTAGGAGGCTTGAGAAGTAATTTTGAAGCTAGAAGCCATCAGTTATTGGTGATGACCTTACTTTTGAGCCGTTACTTCTTCAACGGAAAAGCACGAAAGCACGTCAAATCTGTATGATAAAATATCATGCTAACCACTGGTCATTCAATTTTAATTCCAATTCATTCATTCATTTACAAACACAAAATAAAATATAACAATACAAATACTCAAATGAATACATGCAAATAAATTTACAACAATCAAAACATACTAATAAAGAACTGTGGTGCAAAAATAGGTGGAGGATTGATGAGAATCCTTTTTCATCAATTGTACATCACTGTCACAATAATTCTCCCTTCACATTATGTAGTTTATTTTCTTCTTCTATAATAATTGACCGAGCGAAGTGAGGTCCAAGATTCAAGTCGATGGTTTGGCATTTCTCTTATGCCCGGTTTCACCAACCTCGATCAAATATAGCCTAGCCATGGTCAATTAGACCATAGTCAAAATTTGATCAGTCGTTCAAACATACAACTGTTCCACCAACCTCGGGATTGATCAAAACTCCGTCGATCAAATTTAAACATGGTCAACTCTTGTAGCTGTAAATTTCTGAAGTTGGCCAACATGTTTGCTGGCTTGCTATTGGCTACATCTGATTTTCATGGATAGAAATTACTGAGATATTGCAATGTTTTGATGTTTAAATGTTTATATGATGCGTATTTACGGCGAAACACGGTAATAGATTTTTATGAAATTTGACAGGTATGTTCCTTTTTATTGCGCGTCAACGTATATACAAGGTTTTTGAAAATTTTGCATTTCAAGGATAAAGGGAAAAGGAAAAAGGAGCCACCTTCATACGCCAATATAAGAGTAAGAATCAGACTATAGAATTATTCATCATAAATCAGCTGACAAGTGATTACACAGATGTGCGGAGAAGCCAGTCTATTGCTGTATTTCCATAAGGTCTATAGTTTCAATCAGGTACTTGTGGATGAGAATACTGCGTGAGGTCTCCTGTTCACAGAACTACTAAGTTAGTTATAGTAAAGGAAAAAATTGGATTCTTCAATGTTGTTTTCCATCACGAACTGCTTATTATTAAATAACTTTTTGCTATTAGAAAAAACGACTAGCAGTCAGATATTTTACAATAAATGAATTATTCACTGTCATTTCATTTTGTAATATATCTGACTGCTAGTCGTTTTTTCTAATAGCAAAAAGGGAAAGAATTGGCTTATACATGTACGGGATAGGAAATTCACGAATTTCATCATCACGTCTGAACTAGAGGACTTTTTAACTTGGAATTTTGCATATTGATTCTTAATTTACCGAGGATGGTAAAAGGCCTATTTTAAATTCTTCAAAATCTCATTAGGTCAAGTCTTCAGTTTGTCAAGTTTCTAATTAGACCCTTGCAGAGCACGGGTTACCTAGTAGTCATATATGAAGGTTACCAGTCACAAAGGTTTTATCCGTTCTGTACCCTATTTACAATCTACAATAACAATATCAAATTGCCATTTTTCAAATTTAACTTGTGATAGGTTTGAGGTTGAAACACTTCATTTGAGTTAGTTACAGCCGCAAGTAATGTACTCTGATGACAAGAAAGAAGAATTGACAAAGGGGAATTTTTCAATTTGCTTGGGAGTACGCCTTGGGGCATCCGGCCTCTGCTAATGGAAGTCGTTTTGAATTTCAACTCGAGCCAGTTTGCACTCTAATATCCATTTGTCGATTGCAAAGTGTTTTCATTGCACCCTCTTCTGATAACCAGGGGAAGTGCTGAGCCAAGCTGAACACTAAAAGTTTCCGCTCTTCGGATTAGCGCAGCAACATTGACACAGTTCAATAAAATCAATTTCAACTCGTCCGATGCAACTAGCTGAATGGAAAACTCTCAACTCGTTCCAAATAAACTATGTGGTGTTGACTCTGGAAGAAACTTGCAATGAGCAAGGGAAGATAACTTTTAATGATTAATTTACTTGTCAATGTACAAATAATTATTTCTACAGCTTGTGAGAAAACAACGTTTGGTCCTGATATAGAAGCAGCTTCTTGAAACTTTTTCTTGCTCTTTCGGCTATCGATGAAGCTTCCAAAGACTTTTTCATTCCGACATTTACGATTCACTACTACTAGTAAAGCCCCGCACACACATATCAATTTTTGTTCGTACGATATTTTGCCGTCCTTATGAATTCTATTAGATTAAACAGATGATGTTTGGCAAGTTCCGTTTAATCTGATAGAATTCATAAGGATGGCAGAATATCGTACGAACGAAAATCGATGTGTATGTGCAGGGCTTAAATGGTTTTCGAGGGAACAACATTATTTAATTAGTTTGACATATCAAATTTAAATAGCCAACCAAAATTTTAATATTTTGTCTTTATTGTCTAGTATAAACCAATGTATCTACTAATCAATCATTATAAGAATTCTTCAATAAGTTGAGCATTGAAACCAAGTTTCTTGCTTGAAGATACTGCTCCAAATATTGGGAGATGAAGCCTATGTGGAATTTTCGTTAGAACAGTAATTTCCATTGGTGAAAGCTTGGTGAATCGATTGTGAATTACAATATTAAGATATAGCCTGGGAAGGTATCAAATGAACAAATTGGAAGAGCATGTGGAAATAATTCAACCTGACACCGCGTTAAATTCGAAAGCTTCTTCTTCTCATACTGCTTTTTCTCATCCTCTTACACCACCTCCTCCTCCTCCTCTTGCTCCTCCACCTCATCATCCTCCTCCTCCTCCTCCTCCTTCCTCCTCCTCCTCCTCTTCCTCTACCTCCTCCTCATCCTCCTCCTCTTCCTCCTCCCTCCCATCCTCCTCCTCCTCCTCCTCCTCCTCTCCTCCTCCTCTCATCCTCCTCCTCCTCCTCCTCATCCTTCTCCTCCTCCTGCTCCTCCTCCTCCTCCTCCTCATCCTTCTCTTAATCCTCCACCTCCTCCTCATCCTCATTCTCCTCTTCCTCATCCTCCTCCTCCTCATCCTCATTCTCCTCCTCCTCATCCTCATTCTCCTCCTCCTTCTCATCCTCCATCTCCTCCTCCTCCTCCTCATCCTACTCCTCATCGTCCTCCGACTTAATTGGATGAATTAGAGTATGATTGGATTTTATTTGAAAATGATTTCTTCTTCTTCTTCTTCTTCTTCTTCTTCTTCTTCTTCTCTTCTTCTTCTTCTTCTTCTTCTCCTTCTTCTTCTTCTTGTTCTTCTCCTTCTTCTTCTTCTTCTTCTTCTTCTTCTTCTTCTTCTTCTTCTTCTTCTCCTTCTTCTTCTTCTTCTTCTTCTTCTTCTTCTTCTTCTTCTTCTTCTTCTTCTTCTTCTTCTTCTCCTTCTTCTTCTTCTTCTTTTTCTCCTTCTTTTTCTTTCTCTTCTCCTTCGACACTTGGCCTACCCACTGGCTCAAAATTGTGTCAAAGGTGACAAAAAATTTCTTGCAACTCCACTCAAACAACAGTTAAATATCATAAACTCAAATCTCGCACACAACGGGGGAATTTTTATCCAAATCCACTCACCGCCCTCTACACCCCCACTAATTACATAATAGTCACATGCATTAGAACAGCGGATTTGGTCGCCATGTTATTCATGTGTGAGGGAAAACGTGTCAGAAGGAGGAGGGGGTTCGGAAAATGGAAAAATTATGGTTGGAAAACTAGAACGTAATCGAGCGTTACCAATCGTCGTGGTGGAGGGGTGGGTAGGGGTGTGGAGAGGATTCGAAATACTACGGTTTGATTCACTTGCAACGATCAGCATTTTTTACAAATAGTGCCAATACTTCTCATTCATCTGATGCTGCCAGATTGAAGTGAATCACACTCTACCAGAAAAGTCTGCTCGACGGTTTAACGTTGCAAGGATGTAATCTAATTGGATTTGTTTGACAGTGGGTGGTCCACAAGGGAGTGAGAGAGCATGAGAGTTGAGTTTTTTGGCGCTGAGGGGGGGAAAGGTTTCAAAAGTGTTCTACGCACTTCTGTGTAAGTTTAGACGACGTGTGACTTTGTTCTGGTCGGTGGGGGGGGGGTTGTGCAGTCACGCACACTGTCGGTATATATTTATCAAAATATATATATTTCAATATATAACAGAATCCACTCACTCCCTTGATCCCACGAGTCGCCGAGCTGAAAGCGCAAGAGTACTGCTCCCATTGGAGGGGCAAAACGAAACATGGAAAAGGGATTTTTGTGTCTGGACACTTTGAGCTTACATCATCCCCATGTCTGACCACCTTAGTGTCATTTTAGTTGGGTGATTTCTCTTTTTCCGTTCTGTATGGATTTATCAGTTGTTTTCATTGAAATCTGATATTCAATACTGAAGGCCAATTTCGAATTTCAATCAGTTTTTCGTGACAAACTCTTCATGGGTAGCTAGTATTAAAATTCAAAATTTGTTTATTTGCAGAAACCCTTGAGGACATCAAGAGCATTACACACGTCAAGGATACAATCAACAACAAATATTAAACATACAAGCAATAGAGTCACACTATTAACTGATAAGAAAATCCAAATAGCAATCAATAACAGTCTCAATACATTAAACACATTACAGGAGGTAACTACAGTACATTTATGATGAATTGTCATGGAAAATTTTCATAGGACACACACTTTCATAATACCATAGAGAAACAAATAGCATGAGTAGATATCCCATGGTATAGGGCGTTTATGTCGCAACCTTTACTGTTATCTCAAGCCGATAGTCCACGTATTTCTTTCCCGTGAAGCTTTATGACGCTGGTAGTCTCTCATATTGTGCCGTTCATACACTCTTACCAGGTCAAAACAGTAAAAATCGACAGTAATCGGCTTGAGATAACAGTAAAAGTTGCGACATAAACCCCCTATAGCATGGGATATCTACTTACGCTATTGTTTCTTTATGATAATACTCTTCCAATGTATAGAACGCATTCTTTAATAGGAATCTTTTGATAATTTTTGAAAATACATTCAATGGCAAACTTTGCATCCTCTCAGGTAAAGCATTGAAAAGCTTAATAGCTTTGTAGTAAAATGTTTTTTGTGACCTAGAGTAATATTGCAGAAATTTATAGCAAGATTGTTCTTCCCCCTGGTATTATATTTATGACACACACCCTGTTGAACATATATGAGCTATGGTTTCCCTTAACATAAACTAAACATTGATAAATATATAATGAGGGAAGTGTCATAATACAAATGGATTTGAAACTCTCTCTACAGTGACCTCTGTAAGGAAGACCGCAAATCAATCTTACAGCTTTCTTCTGCAACCTGAATAATTTACTACTATATTTCTGAGAGCCCCAAATTAAAGTACCATAGGACAGATGGCTGTGCAATGCAAATGTGAAAAGTATACAGTTCTTAAGACCTGTAAGTTCACAATTGTTCTCAACTTTCTCAGCATAAAAAGTCCTTTACTCATATTATTCGCCATTTTATCAATATGACTGTTCCACTTCAATTTTGAGTCTATGATAAATCCAAGAAAATTAAGTCCTTTACTCATCTTATTCGCCATTTTATCAATATGACTGTTCCACTTCAATTTTGAGTCTATGATAAATCCAAGAAAATTAACCATGCTTTGGCTACCATCATGTAAACTATTGCTATACGAAACACTGAGCTTTTGAATTTTATCTGAATAATTTAGACACAACAGGTTTGCATTACAGAGCAAGGAATTATTGTGTGTTCTCCTTTCTGTGGTAGTTTCTTCAAGTGTCAAAAACTCCTAAAATAATTTATAACTACCTGTTATCACTGTCATATACTCATATTTACTCACTACCTTACTTTTTATCAGTAAATTCTAACACTTTTCCCAATTTATCTGCCTTCTATTTAGAAGTAATCATGATCAATAATCATTAAGATAATCAATGAGGTAACAAAAATCAAGTATTGACCATATCAAAATACTGAAAAAGCTGGAAATCTCTTTATCCAACGGCTCGTTCTGTGAACAGTAGACCTCGCGCTCAGTAAGTTACATTAAGATAAGATAAGATCTTTATTCGTCACATTTGTTTGCATAAATACAATATTTATCAAGCCATGACATGTCAATAATAAGAATGCAATAAAACAATTACAAACATTACAATCATAACACATAGAAACACGTCAAAAACTATGAAAAGTTTCTTAATAGGATGAAAGTTACATAATAGGATGAAAGTTACTTGAGTCAAGAAACAGTTGGGCATAAAAAACGAGAGATCTATGGTTGAAATAGTTCTTCAACCTTGTATGGGCAGCTATTGACAAGATAATACTTCAATCTATTTAAAAAACATCCATTAGTAGTGTCAACCTTCAAGTAAGATGGAAGCAAATTGAACATTTTCATACCCCAACACCAAGGGCCTCTTCCTACCAGGTCTAATCTAATTCTCGGTAGCTGGAAATCATTTACATTACTTCTTGTTGAATACGTATGCGTGTGTCTGGGTTCCTCAATATTAATTCTATTTTTCCTGATATAAGTCACCAGCTCCTGTATATAAATTGCTGGTACCGTCAGAAGATTATTTCTTACGAATTGCGGTTTGCAACTCTCTCTAAATCCCATTGACCTGATGTTATGTTTTCTCAAAAATTAATAAATAATTCATCGATTTAAAATGTCTAGAAAAAATCCTAAATAAACATAGAGCTTTCTGCCCTATCGTACCGTGACGTGTCGTCCCGGATTGTGAGTGTAAGCGCTGTTGTCAGGTATGGCTGCCGTCGATACGCCAATCCAATCAACCCATCAGAGGACATTCTTTGTTGTCGTGTTGGCGAAAAATCGGTGTGTTGAAATTAACAAGATAAACTACCATAATGCTGATTTCCTACAAACTTCATTTCTACTTTTCATGATTTTAGGAATCAATTTCTTCTCAATAATATTTGTTGCAATTTTAATCATCAGATTAAAAAAGAAAAATGTGAGAAAAATGTTTTCTAATTATAACTCCAAACTCTAAACTAGAATCATGGGCTCAACTTATGGAAAGACAAAGTTAGTAGACAACTGTCTACTAACGTTGATGAAGAGATACATTTTCAAGATGTTCAATGTTTTTCAACGGGTAGTATTTTAGTCCACTAGACAGCTGATTTATGATGAATAATTCTATAGTCTGATTTTTACGGTAATAATATTGACGTATAAAGGAGGCTCCTTTTTCCTTCTATATCAACATTGAAATGCAAAATTTCCAAAAACCTTTTATATACGTCGTCGCGCAATTAAAAAAGTAACATACCTGTCAAATTTATGAAAATCTATCACCGCGTTTCGCCGTAAATGCGCAAGATATAAACATTTAAACATAAAGAGAAATGCCAAACCGTCGACTTGAATCTTAGACCTCACCTCGCTCGGTCAATTATTTCGACTGAGAAAATCACTCGAGAATAATTTAAGTAACTTGACGATAATTTCAATAATAAAAATGTAATATGAAGTAAATTTACGATAAAATACCATAAAGGAAAGATGACGTAAAGTTTATATTAGAAGATACCTCGTAGATACATCTCTGATAAGGCTAGGCGCACACCAGTTAGTCAAGACAAGACAAGACACGTTTAGTCACAATACTTCACATTGTTGCTTATGACACAACTCACACTGATTAGTCATTGCAATTAGACGAACGTGTCTGATCATGTCTTCTCTTGTCTTGACTAATTGGTGTGCGCCTAGCCTAACACTAAACACTTCTATTTACAGAGTCATACTTTCAAGTCACAAGTGAGTGTTTTATTGTGGAGTATGGATTGATCAGTGGTTCATGGACATCGACAATACCATCAAGTCATTTCAATAATGATATCGGGGCACCGAACTTTGCTCGTTATTTTTACTTTCCTTGCCCTATTACCATAGGTAAGGAAAGTATTGCTTACCGAAAAAAATTAAGGTACCCCAATTTCTAAATTTCTATACGTTTCAAGGTCCCCTGAGTCCGAAAAAGTGGTTTTTGAGTATTGGTCTGTATGTGTGTGTGTGTGTGTGTGTGTGTGTGTGTGTGTGTGTGTGTGTGTGTGTGTGTGTGTGTGTGTGTGTGTGTGTGTATGAGTGTATATGCGTCTGTGTACACGATATCTCATCTCCCAGTTAACGGAATGTCTTGAATTTTGGAACTTAAGGTCCTTACACTATAAGGATCCGACAGGAACAATTTCGATCAAATGAAATCCAAGATGGCGGCTAAAATGGCGAAAATGTTGTCAAAAACAGGGGTTTTCGCGATTTTCTCGAAAACGGCTCCAACGATTTTGATTAAAGTTATATCTAGAATAGTCATCTATAAGCTCTAACAACTGCCACATTCCCATATCTGTAAAAATTTCAGGAGCTCCGCCCCATCTATGCAAAGTTTGATTTTAGATTCTCAATTATCAGGCTTCAGATACAATTTAAACAAAAAAAATCAAGTGGAAAAGATTGAGCATGAAAATCTCTGCAATTAATATCCAGTAACATTTCCACCTAGAATTGAAAATAAGCTTGAAATCCGAGAAAATGTGATTATTAAATTGCAAACTGTTGGCAACTGTTGTTTCTATTAAATCATTCATTACGAAGAGATAGCAGACCTCGTGTGTTTCCAGCGTTATCGACCTATCACCAGCTGTCTCATATCTTTGAATAGTAGACTTTAGATGCGCGAGTACACTAGCGTTAGGTGATCAATTTTCATAAGGGCAAGGAAAGTTGTGTGAGTACGCCACACCAGATTTTTATTTATTGATAAACAGAACACAATTCTCTAGAATGATCGTGATTATATTTCACAGCTGGCTATACGTCATCTTATGAATTTCGGGGATGCGATATTTTTATTTTTCACATACTCACTTTTTTCTATCCACAGCTGTGTCAGCCAAGGATGAATATTATTCTTTCAATGTCGTTCAGTGAGTTCTAGAGCAATCGAATCTTTATATCATAAACCTACTATGTTCCAAATTTCGTGAGAATCGTTAGAGCCGTTTTCGAGATCCGTTAAACGTAAATAACCAGATATAAAAATAGCCAGATATAAAAATAACCAGATATATAAATACAGAAGCTGCTCGCTTAATACAATAGGGTTATAGAGAGTTTCCCATCAATGTTTCGTTTATAAACTCCACCTATATGGAAACTTTGAAAACTGTAATCCTAATTATGTGAGTTTTCCTAAAAATTATTTAAAACATTCAAAATTCCCGCTTCTACTTGAAACTAATCCCGTTTATTTAAAAAAACAAGAGCTTCTACAAAAATAAAAGTTTTGTTTGTGTATGTTATAACTTCATGATCACTTGTTGTAACTAACTTACATAGGCTATATATTTTTTCTTGATCTATGCTGGTACTGGACATATGATACTTCTGCACAGCGTAGAAACTAGTTTGAACTGTCTTAATGAGTGAAAAACAAGAAATCACCATTTTTAGACATAGGCTAACTCTGATCCAAAGTAACGACTTGGTCTATCATGATCACTTATAAGCTTTGTTAATGAATACACTGGGGAACTGTAAGGTTAGATTTCATAAATTGATCTGCAGTGGCATGAAAATGAAGCGTGCCTGCATAGAGGGAACCTCACGTCCCTTAGTAAGGTTCACTTAAAACTGTCAGTATTCCCCATAAACAGCACCAATGCTCCCCATTCAACTAATGCTGACAGTTTAAAGTGAAACAGCTCTTCTCGCCTCAATCAGTCAACCACCTCACTCTGATTGTTCAGACCGCCGGCGTCCATGTAAGGTGTTAATTTACACATTAATCCACACCCTCAGTCATCCGTCATCACACGTGGGATGTCATCATAGGCATAGGTCACACACGGTCCCATGCATGTATGCTGTGACGCACTGATGACATTAACATGTCACGCTGATCGCAAAGTATACTCAACAAATTGTGATCGTGTATGGTTGATCGAATCTATTCTGGTATACCATTTTGAAACATTTGTGGAGTGGGGTTTCGAAATATTCAAGTAGAATTTCACGTTTTTGCTGAGGTTGATGTGCACATAAGCTCCAAAATGGTGCGAGGTAGATGAAAAGGATGATTATGATGATAGATGAGTGATGAGTAGATTCAGGTGGGTTTTAAATCATCTAACAATCTACAAAAAATTCTCTGTTGAGTGGAACGTTAGATTAAGGTGAGCGGTCCTCTAGAACCGTTTTCGTCCGAACTATGTAGCATCGGCCGAAAACTACCGAACGCGACCGAACGATCCCCCAACAAAGAAAGGAATAGATGCTCGTCCATTGCAATAGGCTCATACGGCCGTGCACGGCCGTCTCCGGCCGATCAATTTTGCGATCCGAATTGAATTGGATTTTCCAGCTCTATCCAGCCGTACTAACTAGTCGAGCTGAGACAACAAAGTGTTCCTAACCTAATATTGTTTCACAGTCTAGTTTGTTTTTGTTTTTTGAAGTTGTTCTGCTTTATAAAGTTGTAACTATGGACAATGAAAAGTTGATAAGTTTGGTTCAAGAGCATGTTCCATTGTGGGACATGAGAGACGAAAGATATCATCGTCGTGATCTGTGAACTAAGATTGCTTGATAATGAATAACTAATTTGGTGGATTTTTGTTGAAGGTAAGATTAATGCAATGAATAACAGCTAATTAAGTGGATATTTGTTTATTAAATTTTCAAAATCTTAATATAATCATTGTTTATGCAAATTTGTGCTGACTATGATAGTAGTTAATTCAATAATTGGCATCTGGACTGACGTAAACGGTTCCAATGAACGACCATATTCGGCCGAATCAACGGCCGGCAGATTCGTCTGATACAACGGCCGAAAAAGGATCGATCCAACGATCGGTTGAATACGGTTCCAGGTTCCCCTTGAGCCTTAATTGACAACATAATGTTACGGGTTTCTAAACTAATAAAACACTTGAGGCGATTTATGAAGAATCTAGAAGCGGCCCTGCTTCCGCCGCGTCAACCCTTTTAAGGCCCATTCATAACAATAAGTATTTATTATTTTACAGTCATTATATTGTAAGTAGCTTAGATTCAAGATTACTGGGAAGAATTTTTGCGCAATTACCGAGAAATAAGGAAAAATTTTTGCACAAATCCCCCCTCCCCCTCCCCTTCCCCCTCCCCCTCTAGAGTTTGCGCATGCGCACAAACTACCCTTCTCCCCCTCTCCCTCTCCTTCTCCTCTCCTTCTCCCTCTCCTTCTCCTTCCCTTCTCCTTCTCCTCTCCCTCTCCCTCTCCTCACCCTCTCCCTCTCCCTCTCCTTCTCCTTCTCCCTCTCCCTCTCCCTCTCCCTCTCCTATCTTATCCCTCTCCCAGTGAGGACGAGGGGGTTGAAAAGAGAGAGTATATCTCTCTCTCTCTCTCTCAGTGAGGGAAAAAAATTTCCTTTTTGGAGGAAAAATTCCCTTCTCTATACTGACAGATTAAAGTGAATCCATCTAATGCTATACTGTCAATTAAAGTGAATGCTAAATGAGGGAAAAATTCTCTACTGTCAAATTAAAGTGAATATCTAATGCTATACTGTCAAATTAAAGTGAATATTTCATCTAATGCTATACTGTCAAATTAAAGTGATCCATCTTTATACTGAGTGAATCTGTATAATTCCCTTGAGGGAAAAATTCTCTACTGTCAAATTAAAGTGAATCTGTACATCTTTATACTGACAGATTAAAGTGAATCCATCTAATGCTATACTGTCAAATTAAAGTGAATGCTAAATGAGGGAAAAATTTCTACTGTCAAATTAAAGTGAATCCATATTATACTGAGTGAATCTGTTACATCTTTATACTGTAAAATTATAAAGTGATTGAAAATTAATACATTGGTTTGCTTTCCACCCGACAGTTAAGAAAAATTTCACAAATTTATATTGAAATTTTCTATGTGCTGTACAAACCGCAGGCGTTATTTTTAAGTGTTTCTCCGAGAATATCTATAGTAAATTAGTATGAACAAGCATTCCAAAAATGGCTATAGATATCCTCAGACCTATATCACTTGGGGTATCAGCTCTATTGATGTCTTAACAGAGAGAGGTCAATGATCTAAGTTGATCTTTTACATTTTTTATCTGCAATGTCATACAAGCATTTCCAAAGTTCATCGGAATTTGTAACAATAGTTGAGAAATCATTTGCACTACAATAATGTAGATGACCTGTATCTAGTATGTCCAATAATTCGAAAATCTCAGATAAAATTGGAAAATGTACATTTTCTGTTTTTGTTAACGCTGATCAACATCATCGCCTTGGAATCCTGTTGAAAATTTAATATTTTTTGCAATAGAATCAAATTCATTGAATGAAATTGACATCAAGAGGCGAGATAATTTTTTGAATTTAGCAAAGCTAAAACACTGCATGACCCGATTATGTTATGAACAATAAAATTGATAAGGAAGGAATGTGCACTTAGCTGTAACAGAGTTGGCTCTGAGGGGGGTATCTCTTGATAAGGTAGGAATGTGCACTTAGCTGTAACAGTTGTGTCTGAGGGGGGCGTATCTCGCGTCCTCACTCAATCAAGTCTACACTGATACTAAACCAAAATGTTCGAGGAAATATCTATATATTTGTTTACAACATTTCACTACAACAATACATCATAACTTCATCTTCAATTTTAATTAATTTATATAGACAAATTGTGTGGACGGTAATAACACAAATAGTCTTTTATATCGTTCAAATTAACTGTGCTTAGAAAAATGTCTTTCAATTGTTTCGCCAAACTATAATTTTCACTAGATGATTTCTGAATTGCAATTTGCATTCGTCATACCAGTCTATGCAGTTTTTAACTCACTTCCAATTCGTTGTCAGCAGCTAACCACTTTGCCGGATCCATCGTTGTCGAGCGAATGGAGAAAAATATGTGTAGGCTGGCACTATTATAGAATAATTAAACGGTCTTTCTTCATTAATAATTGTAGACAGACAACACGTGCGAGCTTTATGCAATCTCAGTGCATGCAAGCAATAACACACTGTAATTCCTTCCGTTGTAGAAGAATCCATATCGTGCAAAGTTTCTTTTCTGAGCATTGTATACATAGGCCCAATTTCATACTTTTCATACGAGTATTCTCGCACAAGAAATTATTTGTTTGATACATATTTTAAACAGCAAGAATTATAATGTTGGGCACTGTACAAAGCACACCTTCCATCGGGTCTATACTTATGTATCTTACATGCATCATAACACACGAAGTGGTGAAAAAGCTGAAATCTGGCTTGAGAAAGTCCTCCGGTATGCATTGTACGTTAGAATGCAATCTTCTCAAAAACTTTGCTTTTTCAGTTCCTTTTGTAAAAATTTTTTCATAACCTGCGAGGTATTCACGGATAATTGTCTCATTCATTCCAAATCTCCATCTTCCCATTTTATTTTATGATAGTTACGTTCCAGCCATGGTACGTCGTTAAACAATTTTGTAGTCAATTCCATCTTGGAAATGGTGATTTGAAATGAAATACAACATAATTATTGCTCTCATCGACAATAGCAAGTTCCTTACAATAATTGATTACAAGTTTGCTTAAACCAGTGAAGATCAACCGTAGCAATTTTGTAGGTGTCTGCTTTGCACTCCTTTCTGTTCCTCTTCTCGTTTCTGTTCCTCCACCTCTGGCGCCCCCTCCTCCTCCCTCCTCCTCTCCCGACTTCTGGATTGGTGTACTACTCCTCCTTGGTTCATAATAGAAATTTGTTGATTCAATATCGTAAAGTAGCGACGACTGAGTTTGAGCTTTGTCAAAATATCAGAATCAAGATCACACTGGATACCATAGAGCGAGTTTGTGGCTTGTCCAAAATATCAGAACACAAAGAATAGGACATGATTCCTGTTCAAAGGTAAAACTGATAATGGCTTACATTTGGCGCAGTACACACCTTATATAACTGCAGTGATGCACTCTATCAACAAATACTGAACTTCTTTCACCATGCTCGTGAGTGGGTGTACTCCATCACACGATCGCTAATTAAAACGCAATACGCGGAAGTATTTGCAGGTACTGCACTATTAAATTCCATTTCAATACGAACATCTGTCGATGATTTCAAATGACTTGGTTGGTGTGAACAATCTACAACAATCAGCGGTGTTGATTCACAAAACGTTTTAAAATCGATTTCTGTTTCGAGTTCGCTATTGATTGATGATTATAATACGAGGGTGCGAAATCCAGGAACATCCGGTATATAAAACTTCCTTCTTACCTAGCAGATTTCGTATGGATAATACTCACTATTCAAATATACTTTAACATTGTAAATATTACAGCTGTCAAATTAGATATTGATTTTTTAATTTTATTCTTCGATCAGTTTGAAATGCAATTATAATATATTTTGGAGTATCAAAATTCGATGTGTGCGTACTGACAAGAATGAACAATGTGAATTTGCAAATTGGTAATTCACAAATTCCCAATGGCGGAAACTTAATTTCAGTGGAGGTCGGCATCGAGCAGTCTCAAAAATTTCAATCGCACATGATCTCTAAAGTAATGTAGGGCATCCCATGGAGCTTAGTAATTTTACACTAACCTCTGTACCGGTTGCAGACTCGACGCAATTGAGGTCTGAGGGCGACCTCAATAATACAAGCTCTTGTTTCAAGTTTAAAATATTCTTGAAAATCTTCAAAAAATGGAAGGATTAATTTCAACGGCACACAGAAAGTGAATTTATATCTGTAGCTCATATCCTGCTCTGTCAAAACCAGCTAAATGATATGTGTTTTATCAGATGCGTTCTTCACAAGAATAGCTTTAATTGTAGAAGTTAAACCAATTAATCTTGATTTGGAAATTTGTTGACCTGCTAATTCGTATCGTATTTCATCAAAAAGGTTGCCCACTATGTTACTGCTTAATTATAGTCTGCCGCAACGGGTGCACCAGCCGCTCAGTTGTTACCCCACTTTCGTTAACGCAGGGGTTGCTGGCTTTGTACAGCTCACCGTTCCCTCAATAATATAAAGATTGCAAGGTAGAGTATAACATCCAGTGAATTTATTCCAATTCGAGCTTCATCAGAGTTTTCTATCTCTTGACCCGAATAAACTGTATGTGTATGAAACTGGAATTGGGGTATGTCATTATAAAACTGAAGCTCTGTCTGTACGTCCAGAATATCACTAATGCGGCCCCCTGACATGTCGCCAATCAACTATAAAACCTAATCTTTCCAAAGTTCTCGCACTTTTAGCTGATAACGCCCTATATTATGTTACTAGATGTTGACGCTATCGCGACCTTTTCTCTACTAAGGTCTGATATGCGTACAC